>NW_019416512.1:1850649-1871525 GCF_000390285.2 Anoplophora glabripennis
CTCCGGAAAAACTCCTAAACACTATTTTTTGCAATTGCAATAAAGGTTGTAGTGCTAAATGTGGCTGTAGAATAGTAGGTTTACTGTGTTCTCCAGCATGTACTAATTGCCAAAGCCAGTCTTGCTCAAATGTCCAATTGAATACAACAGACGAAGATTCATGTGATTTCGATGAAGAGACAGCTGATTCATCTTCATTTGAACAATTTATGAACATCCAGCAAGAAGAAGAAGAAGAAGAAATCGAAGAAGAAATGACGACTGTTAAAGTCGACTTTGAAGAGTATGAATCAGATTAAAATATCAAAAGAAATCAAAACTACAGTTAAAGTCAATAACCAATATCAATATCAATAATCATCATGCATTTAAAAGAGTATTATCCCTGAAAATTCCGTCATAACAGTTCGTGGAGTAGGCCTACCGGGGAAACCACGTTAAAAAAACGCGACAAAGTACACTACCTGACAGGTGGTGTGCAAATGTGTGCATATCATGTAGAACGTGACTCCTACTATTAGAATCGCGATATCTCAGGAATGGTGATTCTTAGAAAAAAAATATAAGAACCATTTTTGTAGAATTTTAAGATCTATAATTTTTGCCAGAAGTACTTTTTTGATAAAACTTCCCGTTTTCGAAAAAAATCCAAAAAACCTCAAATTTTGACCTTTGACCCCGAATAACTTTTTTAGCACACATGGAATCGATGGGAACTTTTGACATCTTATTTCTAAAGATGTACCCAAGGTCTCCACCAAAATTTAGCTCTGTCAGAATTTTCGTTATTTGAAATGTCTATTGTGACCGGACTATTGTTTTGTTCCAAGTGAGACACTTATTTTGCTGATGTTTTGGAATGTTTATTTTATATAAAAGAATACTTATTGCGTTAGGTTAAATTCAAAATAAACACACGTTTGAAAGGAAATTCCCCATGACTTTCTACCACGATTATGTAATAATATAAATTATTTTTTATTTTTTTGGAACTCTTGCTGTATCCAAAACTGTTCCTTGTTGCTTATTGTTCTATTCCAATGTTACACGTCTATTTATTTTATGATTAGAAGTTGTTCCTATTAAATTTCAATCAGTTATGATTTGCAAATACATATTATCACTGATTTTATTCCTAAGATTCAATCCTTTTTTTCAAAAATTCGGCGTTTTAATGCCTCACATCCTGAGGTGTGTGACAGAGATCCACAACTCACTCACCACACAGGAGATAACATTCGTTAGCTCAGGTTAGAGCCCCTCCAGTGTGAATTGCAGCTAATTCACGCTGACTTATTATCCTGCGAGTTATCCTGGGCCCTTCCACCGCTCCTGGCACCAGCCAGCACTCGTGTCTTCAGTCAAGCTTACATTTTACATCTCCCTCCAGCCATGTTAACCGACCCTTATTTTGCATACCCCGCCGTAAGTAACGCGCTCGCCGCGGAGGTAACGGCCCGAGATATTGCCCGAAATGTTGTTAATTATTGTTTTTATCCCTTAGCGCAAGCACCGCTGCCTAATTCATGGCGAATCTGTACCTACAGTAGACGATGAACAAATTTTAATCCCCTTGTAGTTTAATAGGGTCACTTCCCATTTACATAATTTTTTTTAAAGCTTGAATGATGTTTTTATGCATATTCTTTTGTCCTCTTCCTTCCTCTTCTTAGAAAAACGTATTTCCATATTTATTTAGCCATACCCATATACAGGTCTGGTCGAACTAAACGTGGAGCTGGTAGAAATGTATATAACCAGTTCAAGAATGCGCATGCGGGCAAACGCCGCACAAACACAACCGCACTGGGCGACTGGGCCATAAATTTCAGTTGTTGACAAATTGCCTATCAGTGCAGTGCAGCAATGCGGAATTATTTTATTGTTGATTATTTTTATTTAATAACTTCTAACCTAAACTAACAACCTTTCCTCATCCTTTGCTAGCAAGGATATGTTCATACCTTCCCGTTGGTTCTTGGCGAGCAGTAATATATTTTTAATGAAAATGTAAATGTTTTTTGATATGTCATAACCAAAATTTACCAACAATACAATAAAATTGTTTGAGGACTTAAATAAGTAAAATATGTATATTGTATACACACAAATTAATATTATTTTTTACCTTTAGCAGAAACTCATTAAATTTTATTGCTAGGTGCTTTTATACATGTTCAACTGACTTCTGAAAGACTATATCATGTATATAATGAGGAAATCGCAATTATTTTTTTACTTTTTTACAAAACTACATACCAAAAGAAAGCATGTGAAATAATGAATCCAAAAATGTAGTTTACATTTAAAAATCAGTTGGTGTAGACCTACAATTTGTAAATAAATACATAATCTACAATTTCTAGAATAGTGCTAGAAAATTCCATGTTAGTCACTTGTTTCACCAAAATTTATATGGAGTGGAGAACTAGTTGGGAATGAGTCGAGTTGAAACATTGCCTTAAACAAAATAAATTAATAAATTCAAAAACTTCAAAGTGGTACAGTTATATAAATCAAAGTGAAGTAAGTATAAAAATAAACAAACAAGTTCATCTGAGATCTAGTAAAACCCAAGGAAGGTGAAAGCGGTCCAGTGCAATCAAAAAGGTTATGGTCAAGAAATCTCAAGGAAAAACCCTCTCGACTATGCAGTCTCGTAAGTTGTCAGAAAATCGGGCCAATGAGATTTTTTAAATGGTGAAGAAGCCAGAGTATGCAATTTTCAAAACACAAAACACGAAAAGCTGGTAGTAGTTTACATCACATGATACGTGTATTTAAATAACAAGTGGCTCAAAATTGCGGGAAAGTAAAATACTCAGTGGCACAAAAATGCACCAATGGATCAAACATACGCGCACTGGGAAGAAGCAAGAAACTGGCGGTAAGAAAGAAGAGGACAAACTAGAAACTAAAATAATAGTGCGTCAGAATAAGAAGTAATGTTTGTAAATTTAGTATAAGGACAATTAGAGGTTATAGATAATAGGTTTTGATATGATTCTTCACAGTTTTCTTCCAATAAAATTATACTAAATAGAAAATATGTACATATAAAAAATCGTTCTTTCCAATTAAAGTACAATAATTTAAAGTAAGTTCAGAAAGTCAAACTTGGATTCAAAGATAGAACAATTTTTGTCTGTCGCTTCTACGAAAGCGAAAAACTAAGAAGCAAAACCAAAGTAAGTAAATATGTAATAGCTTCATTAAGATAATAAATTTTCATACTTATAATATCCAGTACGTTCCATAACAATATATATCACGCAATAGGAAACTAGTTGCAGACATCGACTCTCAAAACATAGTCATTCTTCTTGTGACTACCTCTCCAGAGACAAAGAAACGGTTACAATGAAACCATCCCGGCGAATTCCTTACAAGTTTCACTTGGCCATCATTTTCCGGATTTATAGAGAAAAAAGAAATTTATTGGCCTATTTCAGATATCACCGGAGAGTAGTAAGTGGGCCGTGTGTCTCTAAAGGTGACACTTCGATTGCTTTCCTGCACCTGACTTGGATCCTTATGGCCCTTTATTATTCAATCAATTTTACGAGCCGCCGGCTGCTTGTCTGTCGACTATAACTAATTCCTTTCCCACAATTTCAAAGCGAAAAAACGAACTGAAAAGGCGCCAACAAAACGTACAATGTTCACCAGAAAAGAGAGAAAATAATCTCTAAAACGCTTTTATTTTACATAAAAGAGTAAATTTTATTTGTAATAATCTTTATTATGTTGGCATTTTACAATCTATAAAATAAGTCATTGTGCCATTTGAGATGCGAAACGCATCATTGGTTAGAGCTGTCAACATTTTCACGAATTGTCATTAATAATTTCGTTGATTTTAACTATTCTAAGATGAACAATCTCAAATCATCAATCTTTTAGAAATATTGAAAGGCAGGTTATGACAGAGGTAATGTCGGATGTACTCAAACTCGAACATCCATTGTCGATGGAGAAATTCTGGAAACGGTGAAAGATAATCTGTCAACCAGTGTTAGATTCATACAGAGGCAGACTATAATTTTCAAAATTACATTAAACAGAGTAATCATCCTTTTCATGTTAGTTGAAAACTTCTACCTCTCTATCCCGCTGCCCATCTTCAATTCTCGTAGATTATTCTCCAGTAAAGAGCTGGAGGTACGAACCTCCACAATAAAAATTTTTTCATGAACAAATCGTGTTTTACGAATAAATCTCCATAATCAGCATATTTACGCTAATGGAAATCCCCATGTCATTCAAAAACATTTTCAGGGTTAATTTAGAACAAATTGTAGATTGATTCTATCAGTAAGTTTCTGCTTGGTCCTATTAGATTAACAAATCATCTCGATATCAACAGTTATTTAGATTTTTCTACAATATGCTCTGCCGGAATTATTTCACGATCTACCACGTAATCATATATATTTTATGCATGACAAGCACCACCAGTGACGATGTGAGAGAAGATTTAAATGATCATTATCTAATCAGATGGATAGACAGGGAATCCGGTGCTCCAATTCACTGGCCACCACGTTCGCCCGACTTAAATCCCCGTTGTTTTTTATTTGGGGGAAGGTCTAATACAGATAGTATGCTCTGTGAGTATTGATTGTGAGCGACAATTGTGGAACAGGATTTAAGATGTTCACAATTTGTAGAATAAAGATACACCGAGATGCATTTTAATTTTTTTCGTAGAATTAGACTAATTCTACGAGTATTACAGAAAACGGTGGTCATTGAACAGTTCTGATAGAGAACTGTCTATTATAATTTATTTTGATTCCGTTATCAAACAAATTAATTTCAAAATGACATAATTTCAAGTTAAAATTGAAAATGCATTAATAATGATTTAATAAAAAAAACATTTATTCAAAACTATTACAAATACAGTTTTATAAGTCAGAAAATATATAATATATACCATAATCGCCGACAAAATGATTAGCAAATTAGTTCAAGGGAGGGGAGTATTTTTCATAGTTCTGCTAATCCAGTTACTTCGTTTAATATGTTATAAAGTGGCATTTATATTATTAGTTTACCAAATTTGAATAAAATCTTGTAAGGCACCTCAAAGTTATTTGAAAAAAAAAACAACTTTTTTCTTAACAGCCCAATAGATTTGCTCGAATTACAAGAGCTTTGGAGAACCCAAGAACTGGTACCATAAATTTGCCTTAATAAAAGCTAGTTTATTTTTTAAATTTTACTTTGGTCTCCCTCCTTTTGAACGCACAGGTGATGAATAGTTTATAATATCACACCCTGGGAAAAACGGTGACATTATCAATAATGTTAAATGTGTTGCATAAATAATGTACATCTGTATAGAATATTTTTGATCTGTTACAAATACACCCAATACATTTACTGGGATATTATGGGTTTCCTAAATAGTCTAATTTGATATGTAGAAATGTAGAGTGTAATATAACAGCATGTGAAAAATGAAGGAAGTTTTTTTTGCCTCATCCCCTATACCCTTGTGATTTTGTTTTTGAGAGCAAAGTGTTATGGTTGAAAAAATTGTTCATCTCTAAGTATCTTCCGAATAAATGTTCAAAAATAAAAAAATGTATCAGAAAGGTAATAAAAGATATGTTGAAAATGTTAAATGTATTGCATACATGTTTATCTATATGGAATATTTTTTTTTCTGTCATACGTACAGCCGAACACTTCTATATTGCCGGTTTTCTGATTGTCTAAAAACTGTACAAGTTATGCAAAAAAGTCATGATCATCTTCGTTCAAAATAAAATTTGAACATCAGGTGACAAAACAAATCTTTACGCGATACGGTGATTCAATATTTTTTATGAATTTTAACATCAATTTGTGCAATTACTAAACTTAGGAAAATATAGTTAATATCAGGTGGACTCAAATTCATTTTTTGTGTTTTTCTTAAAAAATAAAGCGGTTTTGTAAATTTTCGCAAAAATATATCAAGTACAAATTTAGAAAAAAATAATACAAAAAATCGTACTAAATACTCCAAAACCTTAACCCTGATAAATTTTCAAAATAAACCTAGAGCGACTTATTTAAAAACTAATTAAACTAAACTATTTGGGACCTCAATATATCGACTACGACGGTTCGAGATCTTTGTAAAATTCCTTTTAAAGGACCATAGCTCTTAGGAGGAAATCTTATTTTTTAAGGTTGTGTTGCCTATATTTTATATTACAATGAACAGAACATAGATTCATTTTTATTTTAATATACAGGGTAATTCACTTTTTAGGATTAGGACTTTAACCATCGATAAATCTCACCAAAATAATGTCATTGTGAAGTAGACACTTTTTCTTCCAAACGCTTCCTTTTAGATATGAGTATAAGTTCTTGAAAAAACATTTTTTTTTTGGTTTTTAATTATTTTTTCTTAAACTATGAAAACCATTTGTTTTATATTTAGTATAAAGTGTAGGAATGAGAAGCTCTATCGTTTATAAATTATTGTGATCAATCATAGGCATGTAAGGAGCTCTGACAATCCCTTTTTTTAAATATAATTTCTACGCAATTGGAAATTTTTCAAAATGAATATATTATTTTTTTACATTGGGGTTTATTCTACTTTTAAATGAAATGCTTAGTTTTTGAGAAAAATTGCTTCTTATGGATTCATTATTTAATGAAACTGTTGTAGGTGGCACAAATTTTTTGAAAAAAAATCTCATGATCCTTGATGGTGATTCTTAGAATAACAATTAATTTTTCATACGTATTTTAACATCTTTCCTCAGTCATTGATTTTACGTTGCATTATCAAATTGTTATTTGTGTTTGTTTCTCATTATTAAATATTTTATTCTTTATTACTTTATTTGAAAAAATTAAAACCAAAAGAAATATTTTTTTCAAGATCTTATATCTCTAAAGCCTTTGGAAGAAAAAGTGTATACTTCAAAATAACATTATTTTGACGAGATCTATCGATGATTAAAGTCCTAATCATAAAAAGTGAATCACCCTGTATATGTTTAGTGGAAAGAAAATTATAAGATCTTACACGCAAATGGCAAATTTGGCAAATTGTAGACAAATGCAACAAAGTAAAAATAGAGTAATCAGATATTTAATAATAAGAGTAATTAGTTTATTAATATACAGGGTGGGCCACCAGTAACGCCTCGGTCGCTAGGGACCAAACGGAAAATGTTACAGGAACCTGTTTAGGTGGCTGTGTGTAGGTTGATTACGGCTACATTNAAGAAATATTTTTTTCAAGATCTTATATCTCTAAAGCCTTTGGAAGAAAAAGTGTATACTTCAAAATAACATTATTTTGACGAGATCTATCGATGATTAAAGTCCTAATCATAAAAAGTGAATCACCCTGTATATGTTTAGTGGAAAGAAAATTATAAGATCTTACACGCAAATGGCAAATTTGGCAAATTGTAGACAAATGCAACAAAGTAAAAATAGAGTAATCAGATATTTAATAATAAGAGTAATTAGTTTATTAATATACAGGGTGGGCCACCAGTAACGCCTCGGTCGCTAGGGACCAAACGGAAAATGTTACAGAAACCTGTTTAGGTGGCTATGTGTAGGTTGATTACGGCTACATTTTAAAAATATTTTGAAATACATGGGGTGTCCAAGAAATGCGTACCATATCAAAGTTATGTATTTTTAAATGGAACACCCTGTATTTTACTGCATTTTTGAAAGCACCGTAAAAAAATAGGTGAACTTTATTAAAGGTTCTGCATACTTAGGTGTTTACCAGTTGTGAGATATTTCAATTTTAGTGAAAATGCAGGCTTAGCGTGGAAATTTAATATTAGCATTAAAAAAATAATTTTAAGGAATCAGCTTTGGAGTGTGTATTTTAGATCCTTGAAGTTATAAATTATTATATATGTCGTCACTTAATATTATACAGGGTGTTCAAAAAACTGTTGAATACTTCTCTCAACTTTAAACAGCAATAACTTGGTTATTTTAGATGGGACACCCAGTATATTTTTACCTTGGCAGTTAGGAAATTTTAAAATCTTTCAAATTGTGTATAGGTTCCCTATACCTATCTCTAACGGTATTGGAGATATTTGTGCCGTTTCTTTTTTTATCGATTTTTTTTTTTGTAAGATGTATCCACGTGTCTTTATCGAGGTCTTTATTGAATTGGTTTGGGTTCTTCTTGATGACGTCTCTTTAAATATATTCAGAAAAATGCGGATGCAATTAGAAGGCGCATCTGCAAATTTTTCATATTCAGTAAGAAATTATTTAAATCGAAAATTTAGTAATAAATATAAGTAGAAATGGTGCATGCCAGTGGTCACGTAGGTGTCCAGACCTCGCCGTAATGGACTTCTTTGTTGCGAGCTACATAAAAAATCTTGTACACAATGTTCCACCTACTACTTGCGATGATATCAAGGGAAGGATTTGAGATGCATATCTAAACAA
The DNA here is from genome assembly GCF_000390285.2 of Anoplophora glabripennis. NCBI lineage: Eukaryota > Metazoa > Arthropoda > Insecta > Coleoptera > Cerambycidae > Anoplophora > Anoplophora glabripennis. Next base: position 1,859,101 of record NW_019416512.1, read on the forward strand.
AATTTTCGACCGATAGGTCTAAAAACTAGAAATTTAGAGCTTGAAAATGCTTTTTTTTTAAATTCTCGATACGACCATTTTTCACAGTGTCAAAAATCACGGAAAAATTTCGGAAATTCCTTTGACCCTTTAATTGTTTGGATTAGTGTATTTATTAACTTCATTTTATAAGATTTTTTAGAAGAATTTTTATAAAGAATGCACTTATAGAAGCGGCTCTATTCATTAATAAATTATGCCCTAACTGGATACCAATAAATTTATACCCCAGTAAATGATCCTTAGCGAAAAGTAGCAATAAAATATCTAAACAGTCGCCGAAAGGAGAGCAGAGACATTATTATGTAGTTATTATAATAATAAATCTCGTCCACGACGACTAAAAAAAGGATAATACGCTCCGCATTTGACCTTCCCTACGCGTGTTATCCACTTCTATATCGAGTTTTACCCCGCTTTTCTACCCCGGATCGGCCATAAATCTTTGGAGGAATCTTGGAAGATTTTTAAGTTTGGATAAGAGTCGGATTCCCTATTATTTCCGCTGAAACACGTAACATACCTAGACAAACGCTAGCCTGAATGCAAGTAATAGTGACAGAGATACTACTACCATTATAACGTTAATTAAATGCTGAGGTTATCCAATTTGGAGTAATAAATGAATAAATAACATCTTTCTATTTTACCTTCACTTATACAGGGTGATTAATAACTTATCCAAAAAAATTTGGGAATAGATGCGGCATGAGAAACGGAGTCAATATTGTAAAAAAATTTTTGTAAAATCCTTATAGTTTCTGAGAAAAAAAATATTGAAAAATTCGTTATAGCACATTAAACCACATAGCTGGACAACTGTAGTCTCTAGCGTCATTCGCAATGCGCCTGGAGAGCCATGTGACTCCTAATACTGAAATCCGTCATTGCGGTAGTTTTTACCTGTTATCTGTGGTATTTACATCAGTTTTTTAGTAGTTAGTGTCAAAANATAATAAATCTCGTCCACGACGACTAAAAAAAGGATAATACGCTCCGCATTTGACCTTCCCTACGCGTGTTATCCACTTCTATATCGAGTTTTACCCCGCTTTTCTACCCCGGATCGGCCATAAATCTTTGGAGGAATCTTGGAAGATTTTTAAGTTTGGATGGATAAGAGTCGGATTCCCTATTATTTCCGCTGAAACACATAACATAGACACGCTGTCAGTCTGAATTGAAATTAGTGATAAAGATATTACTACTAGCAATATAATGTTAATTAAAATCTAATATCCAATTTGAAGTAATAAATAGATGGTTAACATATTTATATTTTAGCTTCACTTAGGTACAGGGTGTAAATAAATAAGGGCGAAAAATTTCAGTTGAAAAACAAGGTGGGTCTTTCATATAAAAAAATTTCATTTGAACATCTCCTGTGAAGATATAACCGCTTAAAGAGAGTGCCAGAAAAGTAGTTTTTATTTTTTTTTCTGAAATACCAAAAAAGTGACGGAACCACCGAAATTAAGTGGCCGTTTTCTACTACCGAGAAGACACTCAGTAAATAATTTGTTGATTTTCCCCTACGGTTATAAGGGGTAGAAAAAATCGCCCCTAAGACTTGTTTCATACTTAACTTTTTTCTTATTAGTATCTTACGAATCAAAAATTCGACAATTCGCCCCACTTTCCATTCGGGACCACAAAGTCGAAAAAAACCGACTCAAACCAAATCGACTATCGATCAAGTGAGAGTATCTCGGTTAAATATTTAAATTTGTATAAAAGGCATCTAATTTTTTTAATTAAGATGTTTACATGGGAAACCCATTTTAGGTGTGAATCAATTTGAACCCCGATGTACTTTATAGTGGTAACAGATTTTATTATTATCTGCTCTTGATTCACAGTTAAAGATAAGTAATCAAAGTTTGGTAAATTACACGCATATGATGTAAATGGAACATATGTTTTTTTTTTTTAATTTATTGTAAGAAATTTGTAATTAAACCACTCAATTAAATTCTTGAAATCATTCTCCACTTTATGCTTTAAGCTTTGCCAGGTTTCTCCTTCGTAGATTATAGCTGTGTCATCTACAAAGCTAATTATATTTCCTTCAGTATGCATTTTAAATAAATCATTTAGGTACATATCAAAAAATATCGGCCCTAAAACAGTTGTCAGAGGCACTCCATACTCTACTGTTCTATAATCACTGTATGTATCATTAATTTTTACGCAATGGTTTCTATTTGCTAAGTAACTACTTATTAATTTGTACGGTGTACCTCTAATACCGATGTTCTCACATACTTGGAGGAGTTGAGTATGACACACCGTATCGAACGCTTTAGCTAAATCAACAAATATACACAAATAATAGGTTGTGTTCTGTCTAGCGCTTTATAAAGATGTGACATTAATGCTAATATTGCATCCTGTGTCGAGATACCCTGTCTAAAACCGTATTGTTGATTTGATAGAATACTGTATTTATTTAAATAACTGTTTATTCTTTTTTTAGAAGTTAATATTTGTTTGATCTCAGCCTTTTTCGGTTTTTCATTTGTTATTTCTTTCACACTTTTCCACAATTCTGCAGAATTTTTTTGATTATTTATGATTTTAGATTTATAGTAATTTGATTTAGTGATTTTAATTAAATCATTTAATTTATTTCTATATTTATTGTATTCAGTTTTATTTTCTAAACTAGGATTTGCTTGCATTTTTGAGTACAATNCATTGTGCGAGGTCAGGTTTTACAGTGGACCATTTTCCAGTGCCGTGCAGAAGTGTATTTTTAAATCAATTTCGAACTGACCTTTTTGATTTTTTCTTTACAAAATTGTATTTGTAAGGGTCCCCTGTACATCCAGAATTTTTTTTTGGATAAGTTCTGAATCACCCTGTATAAGGGGTGTAAATAAATAAGTGCGAAAAAGTTCAGTTGAAAAACAAGGTGGATCTTTCATATAAAAAATTTCATTTGAACATCTCGTTTAAAAAGAGTGTCAGAAAAGCAGTTTTTATTTATTTTTTCTGAAATACCAAAAAGTGACGGAAACGAAATTAAGTAGACGCTTTCTACGATCGAGAAGACACTCAGTAAGCAATTTGTTGATTTTTCCCTGCGTTTATAAGGGGTAGAAAAAGTCGCCCCTAAGACTTGTTTCATACGTAACTTTTTTCTTATTAATACCTTACCAATTAAATACTACAATTCACCGCACTTTCCATTCGGGACCACAAAGTTTAAAAAGACTGCCTCAAACCAAATGGACCGTAACTGAAGACGAGGACGATGTCCCAAAGGACCTAGCGCGGTAAAGCAGAGCATGCGGCGGGAAAATTGGAAATTTCATATATCTTTCCAAAATCTCGTTGTCGCGCTCAAAACCGCTCCAAGCAGCCCTATTTATAATAGTCGAAGTTGACAAGGATCGACAGCACCTTTCAGAACGACGACGCGGCGCGGTAGTTAGACGTTTTCACCGATCTTTCCAAAATTCCCGCCGTCGCGCCCTAAAACCGTTCTATGCAGTCCAAACTACCCCGACAGTTCGAAATGAGGACCGCAAAGCTCGAATTTCGGAGAAAAAGATTCTCCGAATGTAATGAAATTCGCACCTAATAAAAACTAACACCCTGTGCATGGAAACCCCAAAACGGTATTATATTATTTTTAAGATGTCAAAAATTTAAGACTCGGAATCCAGCCAGGGTTCAGAGAGCCGCATTAAACCGAAGCTTCTGCGATCGAACGTCGACCTTGAAAATCGTAGAATCATTTGTGGATTTGCCTTTACTTTTAATAACCAAATGAAAAAAAATACATTTATCCACAATCCCCTTATAATCGGACTTTTATCCACAAATATGAACCGTCTAAAGTGATAATTTATCCACTAGTGGAATAAAGTAACTTTATTTCACTAGTAGAATAATGAAAAAATAATAAACCAATAATAAATCAAATTTAATTTATTTACTTTTTAACATTAACATTTATGTTTATAGTAATAGACATTTCGTATAGAGTTACAAAGAAACTATGTTGAAAAATAAAAACAAATTTTCTGAAAAAATGTCTTGTATCTTTGTTAGGTCGGAAACTTTTCAGACCACCCTCGTATACCTAACAACATGTAAAAGGTGATTTTACCTTAATCATTAAATATTCTTTATCGGAAGCCCCAGTAAAAAATTCTTCAATATGTGCTCTTTCCAATACTGCACCTTTTTTTGCTTTGTATCCTCTCGATTCACTCTTCAAATAAGCAGTAAGCTTGTTATATTTTCCAATATCTATATTTTTGTAGACCTTTATAGTAGTAATACGTCGACCACATAGAGAAATTGCAAATTTTTTCTTCAAATTTAAAAAATACGATAGCATGACTTCTTCATTTATTGCCACTACTCTCCGTTTTTTCCCTCCATTCGTTAAATTCGACGAGGACTTTTTTGTAATATTTCCTGAATTTCGCTGGCAATAAATGGAAAATTAACACAATTACTTTCTTGCATTTTTACCAAATTCAGATAGAACTGTTTATTAAATAATTGATAATAAACAACCAGTAGATATAACAAAACCTACCAAGTTTCATTGAGTACTAGTAAGATATATCAATTCGTGCGAATATTATTTTATTAAATTCCAATAATTCTGACTCCACAAATATGATAGTGATGTGATTATAGATAAAACATATTGTATTCGTGTTTTAATTGCCTCGAACTACGTTCTCTCGTTTACTACTTAATATACAATAAATAACTATTATTAGGTCAATGTGATGAAAATATGCCCATCATATTTTTTAGGTGTCCATATTCGAAAAGCATTTAATGAGTTTAGGTAAAATAGGGTTACTTAAGGTAAAAATAACAAAAATTAAAAAGATACCCTAAATCAAAAGAAAAATGTGGTAACCTATTAATATTCATACAAATTGCTCACAATATGTAATCAAAGATATCCTACAAGCTTAAGTGTTCAAAATTCAATAAGCTAATGAAAAACTGTCACTTTTGACACGATCACGGATAAATAGTGTTTAACATTAATATCATTCCTATACGTTTATTTATCAACAGTAGAAAAATTGTGTATCTTGTGTGTAAAATGCATTCTTTAATTNATTTAATTTATTTCTATATTTATTGTATTCAGTTTTATTTTCTAAGCTCGGATTTGCTTGCAATTTTGAGTACAATATACTTCTTTTTTCAATACTTTTTAATAAACCTGTAGTAATCCATACTGTCCGTTTAATCTGTTTATTTTTTAATTTCACTTTGTTTGTGCATATTGCAATATTTAGTTTCATTTTATTTATAAATATATCCATAGCTTTACCTACACTACCACAAGAGTAAATATCGTTCCAGTTCTCTCTCTCTCTGTAAAGCTGATTTTAGTTTTTCTTTATTAAGATAATACTTATATTTATTTGTACTTATAATTTCTTTTTTAATTCCAGGGAAAGACACTTACAGAATATTAGGGAAATGTTCAGATATACGTGTTTGAAGGATTATTGGAACATATGTAATATATTGTAACTTACTCTTTATAAAAAAATGATCTACACAACTATTACTTGCGCCAACAGCTCTGGAATACTCATTTATGGCAGATAAAAAACCACTCTCTGATACTACATTTAAATAATTTTGAGATATATAGTTATGGCTTTATAAACAAATTAACTAATTAATTATTAGTCTGGACGATCCCGAGGATTTTCCACAATCGCATTATTTTTTTTCATCGTAGATTTCATAATAATACATTGAAATCTATAAATTTTTTTTAATTTCAAATTTGCAACCTGGATTTTTTTTTATTTTATTTATTAATTATTTATTTTTATTTTTAGCCTTAGTTGCAAAATGAAGTATACGACGCACAAGCGTGATATAGTTATATGTTATTACATATTGGGGAAGCTCATGAGAAGAGCTTTAAGTTAAAAAAAAATTAAGATTCGTTGAAAAACAATGAAGTTACAGACTGTCAAATATATTATGTTCAAGCGAATTTCGCTTATTTAACGGCAGGACTATGAATATTATCGTCATTTTCTTCGGACTCGCTGTTGTTCGCTTCCTCCACCCTTCCACCGCGCCACGGCTCGCCGAAAATCAAGCGACCCACAGACTTTTGACAATATTTCTTATGCACTTATCATACTTCCACAAATAAAATATTTTTACCTAGGAAAATACTCGGGTTGCCGGTTATGACAGTATTATTTTTTGCCGCTACCAACCTAATTTGTTTAACAATCGACCTTCAACTTTGACAGTCTCTAACTCCGTTGTTTTTCAACGAATCTTGACGATTTTTAAAGCTCTTTTCATAAGCTTTCCGAATATGTAATAATATATAACTATATCACGCTCGTACGTCGTATATTTCATTTTGCAACTAAGGCTAAAAAAAATAAAAAAAATTCAGGTTGCAAATCTGAAATTTAAAAAAAAATTATAGATGTCAACGTATTATTATGAAGTCTACCTCGATTTTGATCCTCGAGATCGTCCAGACTAATAAAATTAGTTAATTTGTTTATAAGGCCATAACTTAAACTAAACGTAAACTATTCAACTTACCGATTCCAGATTTCGTGTGAGTTATTAGACAGTCATAAGGAATGAGAGGATGCTGTGCCAACACGTTTTGGTAATAATAACGCAGTTTATAAATGTTAATTCAAAAGTCATAAATGAACTTCTGTTTATAACTTTTGATCTAATGAATATTTTTTGACGCTCGAGGGCTAGTTTTGTAGGTCTTTTGAAGACGAAAAAAAAGTACTTTACTGTTTTCTCGTGGAAATGAACGAAAAAAAAAAATGCAACTAACCAGCCTGTAAACAATCTTCCCCACATTTTTATGACTGGAAACTAATATTTATTGTACATAATATTTAGCATCTATAGTGATAAATTCAGCCTGCCGAAACAAAAAGTCGCGAAATGGTCATTTTCCAGCTTATTTTCTGGCCTAACTAGTCATTCGTGCGAATATATTTTTATCAAATTCCAATAATTCTGATTCCACAAATATGATAGTGATGTGATTATAGATAAAACGTATTGTATTAGTGTTTTAATTGCCTCGAACTACGTTCTCTCGTTTAAACATTCTTGGGTGGATAAAATGCTACTTAATATACAATAAATAACTATTATTAGGTCAATGTGATGAAAATATGCCCCTCATGTTTTTTAGGTGTCCATATTCGAAAAGCATTTAATGAGTTTAGGTAAAATAGGGTTACTTAAGGTAAAAATAACAAAAATTAAAAAGATACCCTAAATCAAAAGAAAAATGTGGTAACCTATTAATATTCATACAAATTGCTCACAATATGTAATCAAAGATATCCTACAAGCTTAAGTGTTCAAAATTCAATAAGCTAATGAAAAACTGTCACTTTTGACACGATCACGGATAAATAGTGTTTAACATTAATATCATTCCTATACGTTTATTTATCAACAGTAGAAAAATTGTGTATCTTGTGTGTAAAATGCATTCTTTAATTCACACGATATTAAGAAAACTGTAAAGTTTTTTCCTCGGAATTTCGGAAGTGAATCAATCATTTACTCCGCATATTCATTCGACGTAAAACAGACCCTCTCATCTTATAAAAACGAATTAATCGCGGCACATACGCGCTTCTATTTGACCGACCCGAGAAAGGACATCAAAGAAAAATAAATGAGGCTTTGTAGAGGCCATATTGACTGGCGCAAGAGCACGAATTTTCATTTGAAATTAACTTGATCCGCCGTAGGAGAGCTTAGAGCTTAGTGCCGAAACCGGAGAAAAACATAAAGTCGAGGGCCTCACACATTTTAACCTTATTAACGGAAAGGCCTCTCACATATATAGTCCTGCGGTTCAACTCAGAATAAAAGAAATTGTAAAATGTTACATACATGTAACAGGCTGTTACAAATTCGCTTCTCATTACAGGGATCTCGGAAACGGTAAGGGTTACGAACTAACTTAAATAGAGACAAAGTTGCATAATCAGGGGACCATTACGCCTCTAAAAAATCAAGGCTAACATGATTAGTTTTCGAAATATTTGAAAGAAACCGAAATTTTCGAAATCCGTTTTTGGTTCATTTCAGCTTTGTTTGAGGAGATATTGAAGAAAGAACACTTTCTCATGGCAACTTTTTACCTTCTATCGAGTGGCATAATCAATTTTTATATGTAACGTTTCGTCTCTCCCGGACCATCATCAACTTCATTTTTTTAAATATGACTGGAAATTTTATTACATTTTTTTGCAAGCCTTCATGACCCCCAATACCATACTACCTCAGCCCGAACCAGATTCAGTTTTGTTTCGAAAAATTCATCTTCAATGTATTCGTTACGCACCTTTGACCTCATTTAAGTTACTTCGTATTTCTTACCGTTTCCGAGATCCCTGTAGTAAGAAGCAAATTTGTAACAGCCTGTATGATTAAAATATTTAGATATATTTATATTACGGAATTAGTAGTCAAATTAATATAATTACAAGCATGGTGAACCAATAGAGATTTAAAAAAACACATTACTGAATGTCGACATTTCATCTTTTTGACACTTCCTCAGAATTCTTAAATCAAACGAAAGTTATTCAAAAAGAAATATATTGTTATGATTATGTGAATTCTCGTTTGTGTAAGCGCCAAAATTTAATTTTAATTTTTTATTTTTATTGTGATATGTACTTTAATTGTGGTGTAATGTTGGTTGCCTAACTTTGCCTTGTCTAGCTCTCGACTCTTCTCAGTAGTAGGTTCAATTCAAGATTATTATTCAGAAAAAAAACACACACAACTCTAAACAAAAGATGTTATTTCTAAAGTAATTTATTATTATTTTGTTTTTATATATCAATAAATTTCAAATAAGAAATGTCAAACACAACAGCAAAATATTTTGAAATCTTGTACAATAATTCAAACACTTTAAACAAGAGTTTTATGTCGATGTGGCTACTTTACTTGATTTAATGTATTATTGGTTGCTTGCCATCAGAAATTTAAATTTTATCGTATAACTTCTTGTTTAATATATTGTTACTTATTTCTAATATTTATGTCTAGAAATTTAAAAAAAATTGGCCAATTTTGATGATATAGTTAAATATTTGGACGTTCGCAAATAAGAACATCGTATCTCAATTTTTAGTAAAAATTAGTAAAGATTACTTTTCTACATAAGAGTGCCTTCTTTTTCAGCTAAAACCATGTATTCCAATTTATTTTGAAAAATATATTCAGTTTTTGAAAAAGTATTTTTATCGTATCTATTTTGTATAGAAATTTAACCTAAATATTATCGTAACAACAGTTACAATTTTGCTTATACAGTTGTAANGAACTACGTTCTCTCGTTTAAACATTCTTGGGTGGATAAAATGCTACTTAATATACAATAAATAACTATTATTAGGTCAATGTGATGAAAATATGCCCCTCATGTTTTTTAGGTGTCCATATTCGAAAAGCATTTAATGAGTTTAGGTAAAATAGGGTTACTTAAGGTAAAAATAACAAAAATTAAAAAGATACCCTAAATCAAAAGAAAAATGTGGTAACCTATTAATATTCATACAAATTGCTCACAATATGTAATCAAAGATATCCTACAAGCTTAAGTGTTCAAAATTCAATAAGCTAATGAAAAACTGTCACTTTTGACACGATCACGGATAAATAGTGTTTAACATTAATATCATTCCTATACGTTTATTTATCAACAGTAGAAAAATTGTGTATCTTGTGTGTAAAATGCATTCTTTAATTCACACGATATTAAGAAAACTGTAAAGTTTTTTCCTCGGAATTTCGGAAGTGAATCAATCATTTACTCCGCATATTCATTCGACGTAAAACAGACCCTCTCATCTTATAAAAACGAATTAATCGCGGCACATACGCGCTTCTATTTGACCGACCCGAGAAAGGACATCAAAGAAAAATAAATGAGGCTTTGTAGAGGCCATATTGACTGGCGCAAGAGCACGAATTTTCATTTGAAATTAACTTGATCCGCCGTAGGAGAGCTTAGAGCTTAGTGCCGAAACCGGAGAAAAACATAAAGTCGAGGGCCTCACACATTTTAACCTTATTAACGGAAAGGCCTCTCACATATATAGTCCTGCGGTTCAACTCAGAATAAAAGAAATTGTAAAATGTTACATACATGTAACAGGCTGTTACAAATTCGCTTCTCATTACAGGGATCTCGGAAACGGTAAGGGTTACGAACTAACTTAAATAGAGACAAAGTTGCATAATCAGGGGACCATTACGCCTCTAAAAAATCAAGGCTAACATGATTAGTTTTCGAAATATTTGAAAGAAACCGAAATTTTCGAAATCCGTTTTTGGTTCATTTCAGCTTTGTTTGAGGAGATATTGAAGAAAGAACACTTTCTCATGGCAACTTTTTACCTTCTATCGAGTGGCATAATCAATTTTTATATGTAACGTTTCGTCTCTCCCGGACCATCATCAACTTCATTTTTTTAAATATGACTGGAAATTTTATTACATTTTTTTGCAAGCCTTCATGACCCCCAATACCATACTACCTCAGCCCGAACCAGATTCAGTTTTGTTTCGAAAAATTCATCTTCAATGTATTCGTTACGCACCTTTGACCTCATTTAAGTTACTTCGTATTTCTTACCGTTTCCGAGATCCCTGTAGTAAGAAGCAAATTTGTAACAGCCTGTATGATTAAAATATTTAGATATATTTATATTACGGAATTAGTAGTCAAATTAATATAATTACAAGCATGGTGAACCAATAGAGATTTAAAAAAACACATTACTGAATGTCGACATTTCATCTTTTTGACACTTCCTCAGAATTCTTAAATCAAACGAAAGTTATTCAAAAAGAAATATATTGTTATGATTATGTGAATTCTCGTTTGTGTAAGCGCCAAAATTTAATTTTAATTTTTTATTTTTATTGTGATATGTACTTTAATTGTGGTGTAATGTTGGTTGCCTAACTTTGCCCTGTCTAGCTCTCGACTCTTCTCAGTAGTAGGTTCAATTCAAGATTATTATTCAGAAAAAAAACACACACAACTCTAAACAAAAGATGTTATTTCTAAAGTAATTTATTATTATTTTGTTTTTATATATCAATAAATTTCAAATAAGAAATGTCAAACACAACAGCAAAATATTTTGAAATCTTGTACAATAATTCAAACACTTTAAACAAGAGTTTATCTCGATGTGGCTACTTTACTTGATTTAACGTATTATTGGTTGCCTGCCATCAGAAATTTAAATTTTATCGTATAACTTCTTGTTTAATATGTTGTTACTTATTTCTAATATTTATGTCTAGAAATTTAAAAAAAATTGGCCAATTTTGATGATATAGTTAAATATTTGTTTATATGAAAATTTTTGAATCTCTGAACTTTTTGTATTCTTCCTCTTTTTGGTTTTTACTTTTGAATCTTACTTTTGAATCTATGTGGAATCTATCTATGTGTGAATCTATGTATCTATCTATATCGTATACGAATTTTAATTTTAATTTGTGCACAAATGTCAACGAAAATAAAGGTACCTTTTTATACATCTCATTGTTTAATTACTTGTCGACTGGCTTCTCACTTTTACTCTGCGTGACTGTTGTTCTGCTGGTATTCCGCTTTCTCTCTCTCTCTCTCTCTCTGGATTCCTGGAACCTGCCTTCTGGTATTCCGCTCTTACTGTATTATCTTGACTCACTTCTCCAACACTTTTTACTTTTATATATTTGTTTTTTCCCCAATTTTCTTCTTTTATGCAATTTTTCACGATAACTGCTTCTATTTTCTATGGTTTTTTACAATCAATTTCTGCAACACCTATCTCTTTACAGATTTTTCTCGTAACTAATCAATAATTATTTTATTTTTTTCTTTTCTACTATCTTGATTTTCTTCACCCTTGTTAGGGCCTTTCCACATATGTGCTTTTGCTTTTTAAGTGCCGTTTTCCTTTGTAATTCACATCACTTCACTTTATCCTTTGCACATATACACCCTATTCTAGTTTCTTTACAATCAATTTTAAATTATATTTCAAAATATTTCTTATTCTATAATCTTATTTGACTTTTATATGTACTAATTTATGCCTTGTGGATCCAACTTTAATTTTGACATTTATATGACATATTCATCTTATTGATATACAAAATTTACTTTAGACCTTAATATCTTTTACTAATTATTATTTTACCTTATATTATAACTATTTAATAAAACTCTGACATGTTATCTTTTGTTTGATATCTGTCACTTACGATTTTTAATTAATTTCAATTATGTTTTTCTAATAACATCTTTGGCATGTACTCTATTTGACCAAAATTATAATAATTTT
>NW_019416512.1:1872330-1884256 GCF_000390285.2 Anoplophora glabripennis
TTAACGCTGCAGTTGCAGTCGTTGTTATTGATTCTACTGGTAACAGCAACAGCTGCAACAACAACAACAACAGTAACAACAACACCAACAGCAGCAGCAAAAATAATAATAATAATAATAATTTATAAATTAAAATATTTATAAATCAAATAAATAAGAGTGGAACTAATTGGTACAAAAGTAAAATTAAATAATTAAAAAGAATACTGTTATATTATTCACAAATTGTAGTTTTGTATAAATATGTAGCGCTTTCTTTTCTTTTTTATTTCATTTATAAATATTTTAATATTAAAAAAATTTGGATGTACAGAGGACTCGTACGAATACAATTTTGTAAAGAAAAAATCAAAAAGGGCAATTCGAAAATACATAATTTAAAAATACACTTCTGCACAGCACTGGAAACTGGTCCACTGTAAAACCTGACCTCGCATAATGCGACCGGCGACATGGCCGCAAAGTGTGATAAAAACTGACAAAAACTTGAAAGAATTTCGCAAGGAACGAAATAAATAGAATTTTATATCAGCAAATTCAACTGCTTTTGCCGCTATTGTTATTATTAATTAATTAAATTAATTTGGGTCCGTCCTACTCAGTTTCTACGAACTAACACAAATGTTGTCTTGCCTCACCATAACACAAATGCTTCACCATAATACAAATGTTGTCTTACTTTACCATAAATTTAAACGATATCTCTCAACTCCGAGTTGTTATACACGCAAGCCATATTTGACACTAACTACTAAAAAACTATTGTAAACAGTCGGATTGCAGAATTCGGAGGCGCTGAGACTACGTGACTCTCCACGCCTATTGCAAATGACGCTACAGTTGTCCACAGCTATGTATGTAATGGTTGAAAGTACTATAACTTCAGTAATTTTTTTCTCGGAAGGAATTTACAAAAATTTTCTTTACGATATTGACTCCATTTCTCATGCTGCATCTATTCCCAATTTTTTTGGATAAGTTGTGAATTACCCTGTATATATTTTATAATTTCTGTGTAAAGTTCGTAACTTTTTTGTTTTATTTAAGAATATAATAATAATTAAGTCGATACATTTCAAAGTTAACAATTTTTTCATTATCATGTTTCATTGGAATTCTTCATATTAATATTGAAGTAGCGGAATGACGACATATTTACAAAATCTCAGAATTAGGAATTTTCATTACATATACGTTGACAATTATGTCACTTATTATACTGCTAGATTAGCAGTTCTTACAGGAGGCCAAAAATAGCGCTATTTTGCTGTTTAGTTAACTAAACAGAAATCTACAATACCTGGATTTAATATTTAACCATAGACAAAAATGCTAATTCAAATCTCTCAGTCCAATAACTAAAATACCTATTTTACATAAATATTTTAAAGAAAATTTATTTAAAAAAAAAAACAACCCTACTCCCAAACCTTCACTATTACAGTATTTTAATTCAATGCAGACTGAAGTCGCTTTTAATAATGAAGAAAAAATAGTACCTATGCTTGAAAATTATTAGGCTTATTAAAATGAACCTTTCTTCTAAAGAAGGCAATATCCCAATATGAATAAAAGTCTGTAAACACTTAATCTGTAAGTAGGTAATCAGATTCATTATTTTTTAGTTTATTTTATAATAGGTTATAAGGATTGTATTATCATATCGAAATACGAAGTCGGAATTGTATAAGTAGTGATATTTATTACAGAAAAACTAAACGACGAAAACAAAGATGACTACCGGTCGCTGAATTACAAGTGGAAGTGGATCTTATTTGTGGAAGTACGAAACGGGCGGTGACTATGAGACGCCTTCATTATAGCCATCCTTCTCTATCGCATGGATTTCTATGACTTACTTTATCGCTCTCACGTAACGGTCGATGAACCATGTGGACTTTCCGACCCTGTATAACTACTGGGCAGTATAGCAGAGGTCATAATTATCGTCAAAATTTAATTAATAACACTTTATTAACTTTACATAATAGGCGTTCCTTTCAACAAATACTGTATTTATATAAACTTGTAAACAACATTACAAAAGATGAAGTTTTACTGGGTAAAATTAATATATCTGTCAAAACCAAGGCAATATTACACGTTTCATTGTGAGATTGTTAGAACAAATTATCAATTACGGTCACCTTTAATCAACATGCGCCTTAAATATAACTTACTGCAAAATAACTGTGATATATATGGTGATACATTTAAAGTTTTTGTTAAAAATATAAAAATATAAAATCTTATTTGAATACTGATGCTGTTATTGGTCAATTAGCTTAGCGTAACTAACTTATAAGTCTGTCCTTAAGTATGTCCTTTTTTCCTGTTTTTTCTCTTTCTTATCTGTTTTTTTTTCTTGTTTTATATGTTTAGATTAGTACATCTTAGGCTAAATATTTTATAATAAATAACAGTCTGTAATTGGATCATTGTGATCTGTAGATTGTTCATAAATAAATAAATAAATAAATAAATGAATAAATAAAATGCTAAATACAAAAAAGTCTTACAGTTAAAAGTTATCTCCAGCGGCATCTAAAAAGAAATTACCAGGTTGCCACCAAGTGTGTGAAAAATCAAAAATTATGATTTCTGGGTAACAATCCGCAATGAGGGAAACGGAGAGCTTTTTCTACAGGGTGTCCCTGAAAAGGATGGACAACGCTTGACCACAGGTTCCTTGGATGAAAATAAGACTATTTAGCCTAACTTGCCTATATACAAAAGTGCACGCCTACTGAGATATAGCCTTCTAAATATAGAATAGATAACCTAGTTTTTTTCAAATAATTTGAAAACTATTTTTCTTAGAAACTTCAAATTTGGTACACATATTTTTTTATATAAGGGCAACGTAAATAAAAAACTTGGTGATAATACATATACAGAATGCTCTCTTTCTAGTACCTATGCGTCACTGACTATCCCGTAATTTTTTTGTGTGTACGCCAGTGAGGCCAAAATTTATATTTTAAAAAATAAGCACTATTTTAGAAGATTTTTTTTGCTCTTACAAAATTTTGATATCATTTATGGATTTCGAGTAAAATTTTTATACATAGACATAGACAAAAATTCCGATTTGTAAAAAATAATTTATAACTACAGCCTCAAAGCAGGGAATAATAATGAAAAAACGTCACGTTAAAAAAAAAAACTACACATTTTTAATATTAGTATTATCAATGAATAAAATAAAAAATCAACACTAGTATTTTAAATAAACAATATCAACTAATAATGTAAGAAAGTCAACATTAACATTTTAAATAAACCTAAATTGATATTTGTAATCACATTAAAATAATGTTACAGTAAATGTTCAAAGTGACTTCCTTGTTTTTAAACGCAAGCATTAATTCTCAGAAAATTAAAATGAATTTTATCCAATAATTGTGCATTACCTCTCATAATATTAACTTCATTTTGTATCTTTCCCATAATTAATTTTCTGTATTTACTGAAAAGTTATACACTATGGTCCTCAACGCTCCCCAAAAGAAATAATTACATGGGTTTAGGTCCGGGGATCGAGGTGGCCATTAGGATAGTAACCTGTAATAACTGCTCTTTTAATACTCTATTAACGGAACTTTTTGAAAGCCAACCTCTGCCCATAAACGCCTAGTATTTACTTATCCATGCACGATTTAATGTTACAGATAAAAAATGTTCTGTTTCCTGAAGGCGTCTCTCCGCATTAGAAAATGTTTTGTGGTTTAGAATTTTTCGATCAGGAAATCGTTCAGCATATTATGTTCGAACATAGCACGACAATTTCCTTCAAACCCAAAACTAATAACATATCAGTTTGTTCAGCAAAAGTATAAATTGCAATAAAAAATAAAGTAAACTAGAATTAAATCACACCGAGCTTGACACTGAACCTTTTAATTTTTGTTATGAATTTGTTTCTTTGTTATATGACGATATCAAAATTTTGTAAGAGGCAAAAAATCTTCTAAAATAGTGTTTATTTTTAAAAATATAAATTCTGTCGTCATTGGTACACACACAAAAAAGTTACGGGATAGCCAGTGGCGTACAGGCACTAAAAAGAGAGCATTCTGTATTCGCGCCAAATTCTATATTTACATTACCCTTATATAAAAAAATATGTGTACCAAATTTGAAGTTTCTAAGAAAAACAGTTTTCAAATTATTTGAAAAAAAATAGGTTATCTGTTCTATATTTAGAAGGCTATATCTCAGTAGGCGTGCATTTTTGTATATTTAGGTAAGTTAGGCTAAATAGTATTATTTTCATCCAAGGAACCTGTGGTCAAGCGTTATCCATCCTTTTCAGGGACACCCTGTATATGAAAGCCCTCCCCTATAGCTAAGTTTTTATTGTTCTGCATTTGATTGAAAGTAAAAGACTACTAAGAATTTAATTAACTTAAGCGTCTTTGAAGAAAAACGTATTTCGCAAGATATATCGACCATCCCGTACGTCATATTTACATCCATTTCTTTTCCCCGATGTTCTTAGGCCGACGAGCCGGCGGCCTAACGCACCCGAAGTCCAAAAAGGGAATCAAATCTCTCCCGACCAAAAACAAATCCCGAATTTAATTAATGACGTTTCGAGGAGGAATGCTTTGTGCACGTCGAAAGGCCGAGTGGCCGGCTGCTCTCCGCTTTGAGAAGGTTTGTCTAAGCAATCAGTTCAATTATACCAAAGAATGATTGCGGGGCCGGCGTTTGACATGGACGCGGATTACATACCTCGGTTCTGGGCCGGGCGCGGCCCCTCCGGATGCCTTCTCTATTCGAATTCGCTGCATATTTTAGTCCATGTGAGGCCGTGCCCCATGCTAGTTCCAAGATACACCAGCCGGGTCATCTGGTTCGCTTATGAGATGAGACCTCGCAAAAACGATGAAAGTATCGCATTTTAAAGTCTATTGGACCAGTCCAAGTCTCACTCCAATGGATTTTGACGCGCTGAACACGACATTGTAATTTGTAAAGAAGCCCCACTTTCATCAATTAAAATTCTGTAATCTTGAATGGAAAAATCCAAACTCGAAAATATTTCTTACGGCTGTAATGTACTTTTTTGTCCTCGAATCACCTGCGCAATAGAATTAGGATTCTTTTCGAACTACTGTCTTCTGTATTTCATTTCAGTAACCAACGGAATTGCTTTCAGATTTTGATGAAAGCGTTCACCCTGCTCTCATTGTAATCGTCTAAATTTCCAGGAAAATAGTCCAGGTAGGAGTCCAAAATATGAATTAAATACCCGAAGTGTTGGTAGTTTATCATTTCTATACAGGGTGTCCCACCACAAACTCCATCGATGGATACCTGGGAAACCGGTAGAAGGATTTTTTTTGATATAATGATGGCGTGATGCGGACTGTGGGAACTACCAAGCTAAAAATACAGTTTTTATACAGGGAGGTCAAAAAAAATTATCGAACATGAAGTTCAGAAAATGTGGAATACTCGAAATTTTTAAATGGAAACCCCTAATTTTTTTAACGTAATTTGCATTCTGCACTAAAATTAAGTGTAACTTTGTTAAAGTGTCCCTATACCTAAACCCAGTGGTTTTCATTTTATTTACGAATAAACATTTCCCTTTCCTTAAAATGATCCATTTTCCATCCATTTGTTTTGCACATTTTGGGTTGGCCGTGACAAGTAACAATCAACATGACAACTGTCACAGGTTTTTAATTGTCAAATTTATTTTAATAAATGTTCAAAATGTCTTCCTTCAATTTCTCAACTTCTGAACATTTTTCACATCTTCAGATTAGTTCCTAGTGGGTGGCTGCTCTAAAAGAATCCGGTGATAGATGATCAAATGCTTGCTCTATGCTCTATGCATACAATTTTCCTTTGTTGTTTCTGGAGTACTATACACACTATTTTTTAGTGTCCCAAATAAAATAGCATCTATCACCGGATTCTATTAGAGCAGCGACCCACAAGGAACTAAATAAATTTGACAATTGACAGTTGTCATGTTGATTGTTACTTACCTGTCACGGCCAACCAAAAATGTACGAAACAAATGGAAACATCATTTTAAGAAAAGGGACATATTTATTCGTAAATAAAATGAAAACCACTGGGTTTAGGTAGGTATAGGGAAACTTTAACAAAGTTACACTTAATTTTAGTGCAGAATGCAAATACGTTAAAATAAATTAGGAGTTTCCATTTAAAAATTTCGACTTTTCTACATTTTTTAAACTTCATTTTCGATCATTTTTTTTGACCACCCTGTATAAAAACTAGAAAAATGTGTCAAATTCTATAAATTAGGTCTTCCTTTACGAAATGTCCAATTTACGCAAAAAAATAAACCTATGTTTCGGGGAAAATTAAATGCTGACAGTCTGAATCTGTCAATTTTTGTTTAAAACTCAAAATATCTCGGGAACGGTCAATCCTAAGTATGGAGTGTGCTATATGTTTTCTACTTAAACATAGATGCTCTTTCCAAACATGCAATAATATACAGGGGTTCTATTTAAAATAAGAAAATTAGTATTTTAGTTTAGTTAGTTTAGTTAGTTTAGTTAGTTTAGTTAGTTTAGTTAGTTAGTACTTCCGGTATGACCGGAGGTACGATGACCTTGAAAACATTTTAGCTTGGTAGGCCCCACAGGCCATATCACACCATCACAATTTCAAAAAAATCCTTCGAGCGGTTTCCAAGATATCCATCGATAGAGTCCGTGGTGGGACACCCTGTATAGTAATCCCGTTTCTTATGGTTCCCTAAAAAGGATGGACGTCAGTTCTTCGGCGGATTATGTTACTGCTAACGTCAAGTCCAAATAAGTTCATGTATAAAAAAAAAATAAAAACAAGCTTTCAGTGACGTTATTATTTTCGTATTCTTCTCAGAAAACCCTTTCATTAGATACCCATATCATGGGGGTGTATAAAAAATAACTGATCCGCCATCTTTGGGAGTCCGCCATATCGGATTTAGAATGACGTCACTTAACTAACCATGCATTGTCATCTCAACTAAACGTACATGCAAAATTTCAGCTCAATCAGTTGATGATTACCATTTTAAAATTCAGCTGCAAGATTTGACCCATCCTAACAAGGTAAGTTAAATAAAAGCTTGTAATAAATAAAAGCTTGTAATAAGAAGGAATCGAAAGCAGAGACAAGAGAGTGAAACTAAAATAGAAGAATACGTACTTGCAGGTCCAGAAAAAAACGTCCAAATCCATTTAATCGGAACGATTCGAATGATCTGTTTAGAAAAATGGGACAAAGATCCGACTGAATTTTTGGCTGTGGTACTAAAAAGTTGAAGATTATAATACGAGGAATACCAGTAATACCAGCAACGAAGTCACCTTTTTGCAGAGGTCTATAAAAGGAGTTTCGCAAGTTGTTCAATAGAGATCGGTACGGGAATGTCAACAAGCGCTGGTGGTGGCCTCAGCTACCAAAAGCACATCTGTATGCTGGGTTAAGGGACACGACCGGTGTAATGGCGATAAAGAAGCTGACAAGCTAGCTAGGAGGGCATCGGGTCGTACTATATTTGGACACGGTCCCTCCAGTGTGCTCTCGCTGTCAGCACTTTTTGAAATTATTAAAGAAAACACCCAACAAGATGGACTTCAAATGTGGAAAATGTTTCACGACAGACAGATATTGAGAGGGTAGCATGTTTTCGTAACGACATTCAAAACTTTTTAGAGAGCCGTAAAAGTCTACGATACTATTGTTGCAAAAACGAGAAGAACCTTACAATGCTCAGGACCTGTTTTGAATGTAAAATTAATTTCTTGGATTCCCACCTGACCAACATTCCTGAAAACTTAGGTGATTATAAAGAGGAGCAAGGTGAACGTTTTTATCAAGATCTACCAAAAATTGAAGTAAGATACCAAGGCAGATGGGATGTTAATATGATGGCGGGTTTCTGTTGGTGACTGAAAAGAGAAACTGAAAACAGTCGTTCGAAGAAAAGAGTCCTAAGCCAGTGGGTTATTTTGTCGCCATTATGCCAGTCGTCCGAAATACCATAGAAATAGTTTGATTTTTTTCATTCAAGTTTATAGTATGTTATACAATCAAACAGGAGTTTCATCCAGGAGCCAAAGGGTAATGGTTGTTTGAGAGTAAAAATATATTGATTGGCCAATACTCAGGATCAGTTAAACTCAAACTCAATCTTCTTCAGGGCAGTATTAAGGGGAAGGGGTTTGATGGTCGGTGGTGGTGTGGGTGGGGACATGTGAGAGGGGCGGAGTTAGATGGTCGGTGGTTGAAGGGTCACAGGAGTGGTTGTTTGGGGTAGTCGTTGGTTGGACTACAAGAACAAAAATTGTTTCACATTCAGAAATCAGTTATATCCCCCTAGCCCCTTGGGGGTGGATTTTTGGGAGGAAGGAGGGGTTATAAGACTTCGTGCCCATTGAGACTTTTAATCTACATATTGAAAACTGTCTACCTGCAAAATTTCAATAAAAGTAGCCGAAAGACATGTTCCATAAGAAAAGTGCGGGGTCCTTTCTAATATCGATGTAATAATCAGTCAAATCCAAAAAATTAAACATGTTGTGTAGAGAATTAGAACACCTTGAAGATTTTGGGGGGTTGAATCTGTAATTTATGTGAAAATCGACCTGCGTTTTTCGGAAAAATAATTGTCTTGTGAGTTATTCGCTGCTTCGTTTTCAAGAGCCCACCCTGTATACTATGTTTCTAATATAAACAAATACATCTACAGTGCAAAACCATACTTATCGTATCAACTTCGACGTCAATATAATATTGTAATTGTAATATAATATAAAACGTAATATTGACAGTTGGTAGAAGGAAGCACAGAAAACAAGCGCTTAGGTAGGGAATTCTGGAAGGAAGCCAAAACAGTTGAAGTGAGAATAGCAGAGAGTGAAAAGTAAGACGATCGATGCACGGTGAAAATATATGTGGTGAAAAATTAAAAAGTGTTTAATCGGTATTAGTTAGCAGGTAATTATTCTCTAAGTACATTGTTGTTAATTGTTCTATGTAATCTTATGATTGTGATTATTATAGATGTTTCATGATAATAATTCTGTGTATGTTTAGCCTTCATTGTCTTATGCTCAGGGGCGTATATTTTTCTAACGTAAAATTGTTAACGATTATTATTAAAGATTGCTCATTATTTATTACATGTTGAAATATGTATATAATGTCGTGACTGCCCGGATATTGCAATAACAACTCCTTTGTTTCACATCTAACTTATTTTTATCATGATTACGTTGTTCGAAAAACAAATAAGAAAGCATTTCTTGTGCTCCCTTTATGTCAAGACGCATATAAGGGCCTTGTTGAATTCACTTTTCACCCGTGAAGAACGAATCTGAAAAAAAAATACATAAATACAAAAAAAAAGAATTGCTAAAACAGATCTTCCGACATCTCAACTATAGCTGGATTGCCTCCCGTATGGGGCTCCAGCACCTTCCGGCCCTGCCGGCTAACTAACACCAAACCTCTTCAGTTTTACTTGGAAGTGTGTATGTCTGATTCGAGTGAGGTGACAGTTAGTGACACATTAAATAAGTCAGGTCTTAATTATCATTAGCAAAGGATCTGAATTTATGCCTTTTGTTGGCGGTTGTTTTGTATTTATATTTGGGTAGTTAGAGCAACGATCGTGGGTTTCTCTGCCATGCTCTTTCCCCACAGGAGCTCTAGGTGAGCCTGGCACTCTCATTTTATGTTAAATGGTGGTTAATGTTTTTGTTGTTCTTTCTATTTGTCACATGTTTAATTTGAAGACTGTTGTACGTAAATAATAAAATTAGGTGTATTTACTCTGTTTAAAGTTAGTAGCCAGCGCCTTCCGGTCAATTAAAAATAGATGTATACAACGTAGGTATTCCTTATGACGATCACATATTTTTGGCCACAACTACGTTTATATTTTTCTTTTTTCGATCGAACCCGGGGTTATTATACTACACTACATAATATATTAGAAATAGTTTTCACGCAGAAGTTTTATTGTTGTGTTGTGTTGATTTCTAATTAAATGATATTTAACTGTACTCAATATCGTCTGTTTCTAAAAATATGAAGAATACTTGGAAATATATTTTGCTCGTGTTTACTTTTGATAACGTGATGTGACGTACAAAATTGTGGTACAAAAACGACTTGAAGTCGACGAATTCCAAATGTAATTGCGCAAAGTAGTATCCCCGACAAATCTCGATCTGTAATCTCAATTGACTTCGGCTCCTATTCTGCAAATAATTAAACGTTTTAACCGGGCGTATTGTGTATTTATCAGCGACAAACAGACGTTTTCCATTCACGCCGTCACCTTATTCCACGTCTTTGCAAATTAAAATTACTGCTGGGTCTGAAAAACGGAAATGGATTTACAGGCGGAGTCGGAGGGGGTCAATATCCAGATTGTTCTCGTTCAAATACGAAAAAAATTAAAGCTTTTAAATGTTCGTGTACATTTTAAGTCCAAGATGTTGACACAGAAGGTGAACTCATAATAAATCAAAATCGGGAAAATATACAGGGTGTCCCAGGATATGTGTTCAATCTCTCGGATTTATACAGGGAACGTTAAAATAACATGACAAGTCCCTATAAAATTTTTCCCTAGATGCCCCCCCCCTACGGATATACAGGCCCCTAAAAGACACCTTCGAAAATATTTTTGTTTAATAACTTTTAAAATAGGTCCTTTGCGTAATTTAATTATTTTTTAATATGATGGACAACGGATAAGATTCCTTAAAAATTGAAACATGAAAATAATTTGGCTTATTTGGTTTGCCAGGGACGGACTAGCTCTAGCACAATAATGATTTAATTATTTTTTTTACACGTCAAACTTTTATCAAAATGTATGGATTATTAACAGTACAAAAAAGTTATGTCGCTTACAATCTACAGCAGCTGGCGCCCTCTATGAAATATAACCAAAACGTGAACAAATTTCAATTCCTCTACTCAAAGAACCCAAACCCCAAAATTTTGTGTCGATATTTGCATTTATTAAGAAATAAATGAAAATAAACTAAAATAATATTTTACATTTAACACCCTGTATCTCTTAACTATCAACTTTTGGACTAAGATAAGTTCGGCTAAATCGCAATATTTTTGCTTGGGGAATCTACCCATGAATGTTGGCCCATTACCTCGGGACCACCCTGTATATAGGCACAATTGAATTCTGTATGTACTACACTTTTATGATTCCGGAACAAGATAAATAGTGACGTAGGAAGATAACTGTCGTATTATCTATTCCCCCCATTTCTTTGCATTCAATAAGAATATCAGAAACATTAAGGCGACATAGTATTACAGTGACTAAAGTGAATTGAATAATTTTCAGTAGACTTCGTGCATTTTCAAAAACTTTAGAACATCAGATAAAATCAGGTATTCACAAAATATAACATAATTAAAAGCTCAGTGTTATTTCGATGTTAAAAAAAATGAAACGAAAGTGTTTTTATTCACTATTTTTTTTTAATTAGCATTTTCGATATTTTTTAAATTGCATTTGTACAAAGAATATTTGCAGTTACATTATGAAATTTTATGAAAGATTTTGTAAACATATTTTCAAGTCGATACACTAAAATGTCAAGTAGGTACCTTTCTAGCCAAACCAATTTTATCTCTCTCTATACTAAATTGCGCAAGACGTGATTTCGTCTGAATGCTATCTATAAGATTGTAATAAAAGTGAGATTTTCCTTTCACAGCCTCACAGAAAAAAAAAGTTGGGTATACTTTTTATGCGACATATATTTTTCGTAGTAATTTGGCCTCCTGAACACGAATCTGGGGTCAGAATTGGCCCATCACGTCACAATTTTTTCCTAACCTCAAAAAACTTGTGAAAAATAGTGAAAATTGATGAAAATTTACTGGGAAAATTTGGAAA
>NW_019416512.1:1884331-1920548 GCF_000390285.2 Anoplophora glabripennis
AGTATATTATCGATGTATCTAGCAAATATTTTTTTAGAAATTGTTACTACGATTAAATTACTAACCTAACCTAGATGTTTATAAATTTAGTAATTTAACAGCAACAAGTACGTTAAGTAACTAGAGACATAATAATATCTATGTAAAAATAACAAAAGTATTATATTATTGATGTGTTGATTTCTGTTGATTCTCAGTTAATAAACATAGTTTTTAATCTATATAATGCTTATCTGTTGATTTTTAAATACCAAGAATTATTTATATTTCATTTGATTAAATATAAACATTCCACAATAATAGCATTATTATTTTCATATATAAATATATTTTTAAATCTCTCGCGGGAATTACAGCGGGATCCCGCTGTATGGACGAATTTACAGCAAATTTCCAGCTGGAAAAAAAAGACTGCGGGATTGCAAACCCTAATGTGGGTAGAATCAGAGAATCACACAACGTTTTTTTTTATATCTCTGTTCAGATAGTGTCTGTGCGAATATATCATTTTCAACACAGAATACGCTTTCGCAAGAATACTAGTTACTTGCTCTTTACATCTAAGACTATAATCAATAACAAGACCTAATTTTTTTGCCGAATCTTTAAACTCTATATTATCATCATTAATTTTTATCATCAGTCTGTCCAATAAGTTAGCTCTAATATTGTTACCACAGAAAAGCAAGGCAGCAGATTTATTTGGGGTTATTTTTAACAAATGATTTTTAGACGCAGATGCTAAGTTACATAAATCATTATTAATCTTAAAGTTAGCATGGACTACTTCAGAGGGATTAAAAGAATAGTAAAGCTGTGTATCATCCGCATACATATGATATTTACAATAAACCAGCGATTTAATAACATTTTAAGTGTATATAGAATACAGCAACGGCCCTAATATACTTCCTTGTGGCACACCAGACAGCATGACAAGAGGTTGTGAAAATGTGTTATCGAATAATACTCGCTGCTTCCTATCACAAAGAAATGAGGTTATTAGCGATGATGCGGGATTTGTAAAACCTATATCATGAAAAATTGAATTGAGTATATCGTAATTAAGAGTGTCAAACGCCTTACTATAATCCAACAAGACCAGTACCATATTATAGCTTCACTATTATCTCTTGACTTAAAAATATCATCTGTCAAATCAGAAAGAGCAGTTGAACAGCTATATCCACGCCTAAAACCAGATTGTTTTCCCGGAAGGACATTATTGACATTTAGAAATGCAGTAATTTGCATTTCCATAACTTTTTCAAGAATCTTACTCAATGCGGGTAAAATTGAGATCGATCGAAGATGGGTAGGCTCGGTTGGATTGTTAACCTTAGGAAGAGGAATGACGTTAGCACATTTCCAGGATTTAGGAAAATAAGACTGATCTATACATGCATTTATAATATGCGTAATAAAAGATACAATATACGGGCAACATATAAGTATAAGTGTTATATTTAATTCATCACATCCAAATGCTCTAGATTTCATATTTTTAATTATATGCATTATCAAAGTATCAGTTATAGTGTCAAAACTAAACGAATTATCAACTATTTTATTATGTTTATAAAAATTTATCAGTTCAACATCAGGCGCAACAGTATTGCATGATTCAATGAAATATTTATTCAACATCGCATAAATTTTCAGGTATATTTATATCTTTTCTTTTGCATATATTTAATTTTTTCAATTCATCCCATTTGTCTTTAGAATTAGAGTTTTGAAATTTGTAAGTAAGGTACGCTCTTTTTTCGGCCCTGATGGCACAAGTCGTTAAATTTCTATACTGTTTATATGTCGTTTTGATTTTCATGGACATGAAAAAACATGTAATTTTGAAACTTATTTGCAATTTGCTAGCTTAGCGTCACTTCTTTCAAGTTACTTTTTTTTAATATTTTTTCAGATTTTTCTGGTTCTATTATCTAATTCTACTGGAGTATTTGTGATAACTACCTGCCAATATTCCAAAATTGAGGTATGTATTTACTACATTTAGCTAAAAAAAATCGTTATATTTATTTTATTATTGTTTCAGATGACTTTAATAGGGGATCTACTGTGCAACTACAAGTTTTGGGTACCTATTATTATCTTTATCTGTATTGCAATTGCGGTCTACTATAAGGTATTTAAAATACTAGCTGGCTCCCATGTAAAACCGATGAACGACAGTGAATCTTCTCGTGTGGTAGGTACATATTCATATCATATGTGCAGGGTGACCTTTTTATCACGATATAGTTATACATGATGTTACAATATTCACCAATAAAATTCTCTGACCAAATATCAGAACAAATAGTCGTTCGAATATAAAATTTCAGAAAAAGTTTTTTAATATTTTGGATATGGACCCGGTACTTCGACTCTTGGTTAAGACTTGATTAACTAATCAGGCAATTAGACTGTGAATATACTATTATGAAATAAATCAGTTGTACAGTCTAATCATGTGATTACTTAACCAAATCTTAACCGAGACTCAAAGTAGGTACCGGATTTTATTTCACTTTTCTTACAGATATACGACGACGAAGATAGTCGGTAGGTTAGACTAAGTTAAGGACTTTGACTGCACAAGCAGAAAAGTTGTAATAATAAACATAAACATATAGCACAGTTTTCTTGAATTTTGGTGTGCTGGATGAAGTGGTACCTACAAAGACGATATGGAATTTTCCATCGGTAAAAATATTTTTACTAAATTAAATTCCGTAAGTATCTAATTTCTTATTATTAGTCATTACTAGCACTTTTTGACACCTTTTTTTTTTCAAAATTCGCCAGGCCTATTAAAATTTGCATACGGATGTATTTTTTTCCAGGGAACTTCCAATCAACTGTACAACTATCCTATTCCATGGTGGATAATGGATTATTTGAAAAATTGTATGTCTTATGAATAGATCTACTATGGATCAATGGGCACAAAGTCTGAAAGTTCTTGAGACTTTTGATCCAAGCGATCAGAACTATAACAGCATAGTTTCAAAAAAAAAGCCGAAAGTCGCTTTTCATAAAAATGATAAAACACGAGAATATATGGAGAAATAACATTCAACGAGATTTTCTATATCAACTTTTGTCTGGTGGATATTCTTATTCTAATTTTACCTTACTATTTTTAGTGAAAATCTAAAAATTTTCCGAGCAATTTTTTAATAATAATCTCAGTATTCAGTGCAATTTGTTAAATTGTCAGATATTGTATAAATTCAAATACATTCATATTTCTAATGGAAAACTTATTGTCGACTGTCAAATTATTAACAAATGTCCTTATTAAGGACTAAATAAATTAGCAAAACTAAAATTTATCAGTATTCAAATATTATGTTTACTAATATTACCTATTATTATTATTATATATTATACTATTATTATATAGATATTAATATAAAATAAAACGTAAAAATTATGAAACTATTTTCTCTACCCTCATATTTCATTCTAATTAAGTATTATCAAAAATAATTATTTTAAAATCGTGACCAAATAATAGGGAAGACCAAATAACACACAATTTTTGGATGCATGGGAATATATCATTAACATAAAAAGAAAAAAAGATTTACAAGTAAAAATTGAACACCCTCATAACAAACGAGTTTCGAACTGATATTTAAAAGTTAAGAATAAGATGTGATGTAAATTTTGAAACAAATATCAATATTCAATTGTGCAATTCTTGCAACGAATTTGTAATCGTATTGCCTAAAGGTTCATTAAAACCGTTTAATTTTTGATACAGCAAAAACCACTTATGCAACATATTACAGATGGTTTGTACAATCATATCTCTTCGAATTCTAAAAGTATTCATTGTATATGGGAAATACATAACGTTATCGTAGGTTTGATAAGCTTCTTGGCAACGTATATACACACTTTATCACAAGTTAACTGAATTTGAGAGAATGAGTATAACGTTTTCTATAAAGAAAAATATGTTCCTCGAAAACAACAAAGTTATTATTTATTTTATATCGCAAATTAACAAAAGTGTTAGTGAAATGTGTGGCGTTACATAAAGTATACTATATGCTAATAATGTTGCTAAGGTTTTAATATATTTTATATACTGTTTTGTGTAAATGTATTAGTGAGAGGATGTGAGTTTTTGTGTTTTTTAAAAAATGAAAACTAAAGTACTTTGTGTCATTAAGCGAAAGTGTGAGAAGTGAAAAAACAATTTGAAAAAAATTTCCGCCCTATTATTAAAGCATCATGTTCCACGTTCCATTAACGCGTTGCCAACGTGAGGAAAAATATTAGTGGCAGCACTGCGTTTTGCAACTAAAATATTTTTGACACCAAATAGTTCCTGTGATGTCCACGTACAAAAACACTTGATATTTACACTGCGATAGTGCATGGCAATTGGTTATTATCTATTTTTACAAGACATAAAAGAAAAGGAAAAACTGTGAAATATTATCATTGGAAAACAAACTCTCAGGTAAGTTTTTTTTTTTCTGCCATCATTTGTCATATACTGTAAAAAAAACGCATGTGAATTCATAAACGATATCTATAAACACTATTTTTAACCCTTAATTTACGACGGCCATTTTCTTAATTTTTATAGATGAAGACTAATACTGATATATATATATATTCTTTGAGACATAAAATGTATAAGAAACGTCATAACTGTTACAAACGTATTTATTAATATTAACATCAAACGTGGAAATGTTTACACCTATCAAATCAGAAAAAAGTAAGTTCTTTTGTGATTCTATGGGACCGGCCATAGTTTTATTGATTTCTATGTAAAATTATCCAATCTATTATTTCCCAGTTAACGGTTTCGCAGTTAACGTAAAACTGTCAGTTTTTGTGCTGAATTATGATCTTAAAAATATGCCCCACTTTGTTTTGATATTAAGTTAGTCACACCCCTGCATTTTTAAAAAAATACTGTATAAGGGAATAGAAAATGATCACCCCATACATATTATCTTAATGTTAGTCAAAATTAATCTTAAATAAGTAATCACACAATACATATTTACATCTGTATCTTTGTTTCAAAACGGCCAACATTGACTTTATGTAAACTACTGGGAAAAATTAGAGGAACAATTTTCGTACAATTTTCAGTGAATTTCGAAAGGCGAGATAAAAAATAAAGCATTTTGAAGATTTAATTTCTAGTTTCGAAATCTTTAGCCAAAATTTTTTTTTAAGCTACGGTTATCGAGCAATCAAAAGAAATACGTCGGAAAAAAATTTACAATTTTTCAGTTAGCTCATTTATTCAGCTTCCGTGCCGAGATATCGATGGTTGGGTAAAAAATGACACTTTTGTCTTTAATCATCGATATTTCTGCATGAAATTATTGCATTGTAAATCCAAGGGCAGTTTTGAAAACTTGAAAAAAAAAAAATTTTCATCCTTGACATCAGTTTGAAAAAAGTGCAAAAAATGACTTTTTACAGTTTCTTGTATTATCTACAGCTAATTTACAAATGTTTTTGAAAAACCTCATATTGAGAGAAATTTTTACAGCTCATTGTACCCTGAATAAATAAGCTAACTAACCTCTGTATTGACTGAGTTTGAAAAAAATTCCTGTCTATAGACAGTCCTAAAAATAAAAAAATAAAAATTTAGACATTTTTTTCTCGATATAGGTATTTCTTTTGGGTGCAGTTGCACATTTTTTTTGTTTAAAGGCCTTGAAACTAGAGACTTAAAGCTTCAAAAAGCTTTCCTTTTTATCTTGATACGATTATTTTTCACTGAGATACAGCCTTTGAAAAATTACTAAAAAATTCATTAAAATTTTTTGTTTCTTTAATTTTTCCAATAGAGTAAAATTGTATCAACTATTGTTGATTATCTACCTCCTACTAAATTTATTTATCAACTGAAATTTGACTCATAAAAAACGTTTGACACATATTGAATTAACAGATATAACATAATGTGGCAGTCGAAAAAATGGTCCTTAGACGTATGTTTGAAAGAAAACGTCGTGAAACTTCACAAAATTATTGTGGCATAAATAGGGACAAAACCTACAAGTGAAGGTAATACTTTCATAATTATAAAAATAACTACTCTGTAAATGTGTGTAAATGAATTTCCGCATATCTTCTGCACGTCATGTCATTTGAACAGTGTTACAATATTCCGTGTACAAGAAATTATCACAGATTTTTTGATTCGAAATAGGGCAATCCTTAATTCTATTTAAGGCAGGTCCATTTAAATTGTCTCCTTTTTCAAATAACTAAAACATTTTACCAAATTTAAATAAAATTTTCTGTATTTAGATGTCATCTTTTGAAATAAAAACCGAAGTTATGTTATCATAAGAATAATGGCTTTCTTGCAACTTTTTTCCTGTACATTATTTGTATTTATCCGGTTGACTCTTTTTTAATCACAATCTAAGGCTTTCCCGATACAAATCCAATTTAGCTAATTGTCAATTTGATTTTTTTGACAATAAAAAAAATAAAACTTCGGAAATCCAGAAAGAAAAAAATTTATTTACATGAAACTCAACCAAAAAATAAAAAAAATTCTTATTTTGGTAGATAAACATGGTGTAGAATATGGTAGGTAGGTATTCAAAGGGTTTTTTCGAAATTAACTTTATACATGAGCTATCGTATCATTTAGGCACCTAGATTATAGTTGTCTTTTTAGGTTTTTATTCTATTTTCTATAATTTTTTTGTCATTGCGAAATAACTGTAAATGATATAAGTGAAGGTATCTACCTATTGTATTAACAATTGATTTAAGTGACTGTAGAAAGCGATATTTTTCTGTACTTTCGATACAAAATGAACCTTTTTTTTGAAGGTGATAACGGCGCAGGACATATAACTGGTCACCATGACAGTATTTTGTACCTACAATTTTTACTTAAATACTTAACAAATATGTAGCAAAAATTCCCCAGCATTGTATATGTTGTTGTAAATGTTGGATTGAGAAAAACTGTTACTATTCATTGTTACTAAAAGGCGGCAATATTTTCATTTTCTAAAAAAAATATATCCATTTCATTACACTATTCAATTAGTTTCGTTCGTTAAGAATGTCTAATAAAGGTCAAAATTCACCGCGGATTATTTCTCTGAGAGCTCTTATCTGCTCTCAACAAGTACATAGTCATGCCAGTCTGCCACACCACCAATTCAACCAATCACAAGCAGGTAATCTCCGAGAGTATAACCACCCAGCCATTCACGAGATGCGCTGAGAGGCCTATTTCTTGTCGGAACCTGCCCAGATACGCTCAGTACTCGACCGAAATTAGCCTGAGGTAGATACGGGTTTGTGTGGAAAATTTCAAAGTGAATTTACAGCAAACGCCAAATATCTTCAAGGAATTCGTAATAGGGCAACGGTAGACAATAATATTTGTTACAAGGAACCTGTGTAGCTAAATTTATATAATTTCAGCCCAAATTACGAAACATATATCTTGGTTGTGCAATACTCAGTTTGTACACAACAAAAAAAAGTAGGTATATTGAATTAGACAGTTTATGCTTTTTGAAAAATTGA
Source organism: Anoplophora glabripennis (assembly GCF_000390285.2). Taxonomy (NCBI): domain Eukaryota; kingdom Metazoa; phylum Arthropoda; class Insecta; order Coleoptera; family Cerambycidae; genus Anoplophora; species Anoplophora glabripennis. Next base: position 1,891,883 of record NW_019416512.1, read on the forward strand.
AGTTGGCTGTACTTTACGCTCGTTTAGACGTTTTGGACAGTAACGAGCAACAATTTGGAACAAAAAAATTAGTTTGTTAATTTTGAAAAAGTAAAAAACGTAAAAACAATACAATGAAATTCTAATAAAAATATTCGAAAAAGTTATTTTTTATTCACACGTTTGCAACTATCACCATTTTAATATTTACTTTTAAAATATTTCGTCCCTCTTATCACGTAGGGGCGTATAATCCAAGAAATGGATATACACATACGCCTCTACGTGATAATAGGGGCGATTTGTTTCGAATATTTGTTTTTTCCTGTTACTTTATTTTATTTATAAATGTTTCTGAGCTCAGAGATAGATACCAAGAAACTTATCTTATTGAGATTATCGGTGCAATATAATATTTTTTTTAACACTACAAAATTTACTATCGCTTGATTAATAATTAATTAAGAAAAATATTATATATTTTTAATTATTTTCTTATATAATGATGTGCAAATATTTTAAGGTTGTGTTTAGAAAGTAATTTTAGGGGAGGTACTTCCAATACAATTTTTCGATTTGAGCCCCCTGCCCCCTAAAATTCATTATGAAACAGCCTGTATAGGATAATTATTACTCTTTAAAGGAAGAAAGTTCCTATTAAATTGTATCCTAAACTGCTTAGTTTTCGAGATACAATGTGTTTTTGTGAAATATGGCATATAGGTACAATACCTCGCAATACCTCGAAAGATGTTTATTGTAGATAATAATGAAACTGAATTTGTATACAACTACACCAACTAATGGTGGGAATACTAAAAACACCAGAAACTAATACAAAAAAACAGAAGATTAATTATATACAACCATTAGCGTAAAAATTTTGAATATTGAAGGGAAACAAATTGTACGGTAGGTACTGAATTTTTTGAACTAATAATGATAATGTGCTAGGTCTACTGAACTAGCAGTTTTAAAATTATTTTCAAAATACATATACAGACTATTACAAATTCGCTTCTCACTACAGGGATCTCGGAAACTGGAAGAGATACGAAGTAATTTAAATAGGGGTAAAGTTGTATAATCAGGGAACCAACATTATGCCTCTGAAAAATCAAGGCTAACATGTTTAGTTTTCGAAATATTTGAAAAAAAAACGAAATTTTGGAAATCCGTTTTTGTTTCATTTCAGCCTTGTTTGAGGTGATATTGAAAAAACAACAGTTTCTCAAGGCAACTTTTTGCCCTCTATCAAATGGCATAATTAATTTTTACATGTAACGTTTCGTCTCTCCAAAGATGAATTTTTCGAGACAAAACGTCTGGATCTGGTTCGGGCTGAGGCATTAAAGTATTGGGGGTCACGTAAGCTTGCAAAAAAATGTAATATAATTTCCAAGGCCGTATTTAAAAAAATAAGTTGATGATGGTCCGGGAGAGACGAAACGTTACATATAAAAATTGATTATGCCAATGTCTTTGACCGGTCCGACCATTCGCTGAACACAGCCATAATCTGATTAGTTCTTTGATATTACAAGAGATTTTAGTGAGAAAATTTTTTTAAATAGATATATTTATTTCCAAATGAATTTATCACCCCATATAATATTACCTTTAATTAGGCACTCCTAGTATTCTATGATAAACATAAATATATTTAAGAATACAATGTTATATGGGTCAACTATTGTTTTAATTAATAGATTTTCTAGGAAAGGAAAAGTAAAAAATTACTTTCAACATATATAGATATATCCAGTTACCAATTTCAGGATTTTTAAACCAGTTGATGTAATTCATTTAATTTAAGTTAAATTTTTATTAAGTTATAAATTTAAATTAAATTTTAAAAGTAAATGCCACGTTTTACATAACTCATTTTTCTAAAATTCTACATAATTTAATATTCTTTTATAATTTTATAAAAAAAATCTATACTTATCTTTCAAAATATTTATCTTATTCTTATCATATACGAATATATTTGTATTATTCTAGAATTTATTTTTCCAGAACTTCATCGACTATTAGATTAGATAATTATTACAAATACTTGATAATAACTGATTGATGAAATGATGACTACCTTTCTGATGTAGTTCACTAAAAACCAAATATATATTAAATTAAAATGTGCAAGGGCGTCGCCAAGGGGGGGCAGGGGGGCAGGTGACCCCCCCTAGAAATCGAATAGCCGCCCGCTACAGTTATCTCGAGCCGCGCTCGAATGCTTCGGTTGAAATGAATAAAATCGTTATCACTCTTTTTTACCATGAAAGTACAACTCTTTAAGTAAAAAATTGAGCCCTGATTCGTTTCTCTACGACTATTCGTCGAGCAAGTAGAGTCGATTTTCGAGATGACCTTTTTTTCGAAAAATCGATATAACTAAAAAATTTAAATATTTTTTAATTTGAAAAAAAGCACTTTTTTACTTGCCGAGGGCTACATTTACAGCAAGTAACAAGTTTCAAAACCTTAATTTGCAAGAGATGCAGCAGAAACAAAAAAGTCGATTTTTGACGGTTTTTTCGATATATCCCGAAAAGTAATAAAGCAATCGTCGATATATTTAGAAATACGAGTTCAAGTTTTTTTTTATTAACGAAAAACCGTCTTTTTGACTTTTATGAATTTTTTAGGTTAACTTCGTCGTTTATGCGCCACAAGAAAACATCATCTTTCTTAGATTTTTATCCCTATATCACCATATTTTTTGTTTCCAGGTGATATTTTTTTGTAAGCTCTTCTACCTATTGATTGGACTATAAAGCTATATATGTAACACACCAATTTTTAGGTTTTATAATGTTCGTTGAATTTCTTTATTTTTTTTAGTTATTTATATTTTTTCTTATGTTTTTGGTGTATGGTGTAGAAAATAAGAACAAATTTGATGCAAACTTTATTTTATGTTCAAGAATAATACAGGGTGTCCAGAAATTAGGGACAATATTTCTACAGGGTATTCTATGTAGAAAAAGATTACTTTTTCTTGGATGGGTCTCAACTGAACTAAACTGTTAATGCAAATGACGCCAAACGCATTTTTGTTATTCAAAATATGCGACGATAAAAAATATTCACAATTTCCATTATCGGTGATTAACACATGTAACATTATTTTAAACGGATTTTATACAAACATGGAAGATTCTGGGCGAAGAGTACATTTTTTACTTGAAAACTCTGAAATTTCATACTTCAAAAGTCAAAGCATGAAAAAGTTATGGTAAATTTTCAACTGCTTTTCCTGATTCAACTTGTTTTCAGGAATTATAATGTTTTTCTTGTAGGAGCGTACAAAAAAAAACGTGACATTAGTAATGGATGTTATCACTCGAATTATGGTACGAGAAAAAGTTGCAAAAATGTCAGGAAACGCTTTTTCAACATAATGAATTGAAACTTTATATTCAGGTTAATCGGTTAGAGGTGAAATAAATTTTCTTTAAAACATTCTCTATAGTGTTGAAAATAAGGCACCTTTACTATTGGGCCAATTTGCAGTTTTTGTCTGCCCCTCGTATATAACAAACGTTTTATGAAGTTCGATGGTTGTATTTTGTATTACTGATAATACTAAAGCTATGATATGGAGAATCCGTCTTACATTAGACATCCTGTATAACCAAAAACTATAATGGATAAAATGTCTCCAAATAAAATAAAAAATATACAAATTTCATAAATAAATATTTTATAAATTATTGTAGTGACATAATAATAATACATTGTTTTTTTCTTTTTTCAGATAATGACTTCTCCACTGATTAAACTGATTCAAGACGCTGTGAACACCGTAATCTTTTGGGTGGTGTTTCTAACCCTCCTATTTCTTCTCTGCTATTACTGTTGTTGTCACTCCAGATGTAAAGAAAATGGAGAAAACACGAACTCCAGACAATTCTACCCGCATTTTGATTGGGTGAGTTTATCATAAACGTTAAACCATGCAAAAGAACATCCTGTATGCTTTATTTTTCTAATGTCCAATTTCTTAATATGTTTAAAGATACCTGACGCTCTGATAAAGTCCCGCATTTGTTATCTAATTTTAAACTAATAAACGGATATAGTTTAATATCTGATAATCTGATTTATGATTCTAATTCTTTTTTTATAATATTTATCAATATATAGATTTTAATAACAAGATATTTTCTCAAAATGTCCCTATTTAATATGCAGTTTCAACTCGCTAATTTTGTTATTGTTACATCCTACTGAACTATAAAGTGGCCACTTTTTCAAAAGAGAAAATATCGATTTTTGTTTTTTGGAAATATTTTATCTATATTTATCTAACCTAACACAAGCGTAATATAGAAATTCCAAAGCCTGAATATTAGTAAATGAGTGACAATTTCGAACGATAAACCCAATCATTTTCCTAGCATGTGATTGTATCTCATTAATGTGATGAACAAAACTTAAATGGCAATCAAAAAAAAAACTCCAAGGTCTTTAATTGTTTCCAAACTCTCATTATTGATTTTATATGTATATTTTTCGTAATGCATCTTCCTGGTATCCGTAACAACTACATTTTGAAACATTGAGTTCTAACCTGTTTTCCCTGCACCATATTTCAATATTACCCAAATCATCCTGCAAATTCAAATAATATTAAATATTGTCAATTTTCCTATATAGTTTCATGTCATCGGCAATAATTAGACTTTCACATTTTATAACAGCATATATCGTTAATAAACATTAAAAATAGCAATGGACCCAAATTGGATCCCTGGGGACACCCGAACTTGCAGTATGACAATGCGATTTATATCCATTAAATGTAACAAAGTAGGTTCTATCCTTAAAATACGTGCACATAAGATTCATTAATGAGGGGCTGAAACCAAAACCTTCCAGCTTTTTCAAAAGATTGTAACGGTCTATACGGTCAAAAGCCTTTGATATATCGGTGTAGATTACAACTACCCTGCCATTAGAATCCAAAATATTTGACAGATATTGAGTGAACACTAAGTTATAAGATATTTGAGTTTTTTCTTATTATTTTCACGTATTCCGACTCACCCTGTATAACGTAATACATATAAATTATATACAATACCTATCTTAAAGTCACATTAAGGGCAACTTTTTCAATATCTGGTTAACTAATTGTTACTTTTTGTAATGGAGATTTCATAGATTAGTAAAGAAAAGAAAAATTAAACATGTATTTATAAATTCATTATTTGTTAAAAGCTTGCATGTTAACAGAAAATTATTGCTTCTTCACTAAAACATGAGAAAATAAAGTGACAATTAACTCTAAGTTAGGAGTTAGCCAACGATTGAAAAACCGGCCCTTAGTGTTATTTATCTCTGTGTGATAGTGAATACCACAGTTTTCTCTGAAGTATTTGTTGATTGTTACATGACATATTTTTCAATTTTGCTCAAAAATTATACTCTAGCAAAAGACAAATAAGTTACAGAGTCGAAACTTGCATTTTCCAAGACATAAAAACAAAAAAGTGACACTCTACCTCTTTATGGAGGTAGTTATGAAAAAGTGGGTTGCTTACAACACTCTTTTGTAACATTGTACAAATATGTACATCTCTAAATAAATGGTATGTCTTTTTCAGGATATCGTTTTCCCTACTGACAGGATCAGAAACAAAAAACCAACTAACCCTGACATTGAAAATCAAATAGGCGTTGAAAGACAAGAACAAAAACTGCTGCAAAGTGATATGTGACGTAAACTCATTGCTTTTGGAACATAAGAAGCCATCGCATGTACTTAACAACAATACGGCCCTACCCATTTTTTATTGTAACTGTTTTGTTAAGATATAATTTTAATTGGAAGTATTTTAGAAAAGTTTTAAATGATTTTCTTAGCGTGATATTTACATGGATATTATTTCCTCGAAAAAGACCAAAGTACGTGGTATGTATTTTATTTGCTAATATTAGTTATTAGAATTTGCACAAAAATGTTCCAAGTAAATATCTAGAGGATCCAAACTTTTGATGTTATTAAAAATTTGTATAAACACATATTTCTGTAACAATAACTTGTCACCTCACTTTGATGCTACAAACTGATAAGATAAGAGAAATCACATCATTTCGTCTTTTAACCAACTATTTTCGTATTATAATTGTAACAGGGTACCTACATAAACCTACGTGCTCTTAACAAAAAAATAGTTTTAACTGGCATCGTTCTTTGTGTAGATAATGATATTATCAAGTTAAAAAAAAATGATATATGTGAATTTATACCTAATTCGTATTAGTATATTTTAGTCTCTTTGGTATTTTACCTTAATTTAAACTTTTACTAATGTTTAATGGTTGTTTTAATAAGTCAGTTTTTTTAGTCGACCGTTAAGCTACAAATGCAAAATGTTCAAACTTTAATTCTTTCAAAGCACCTTCAAAAATAATAAAAAATAAAAATTATATGTAGCTTAAGGATCTAAGATATTTGCGTTGTTCCTTTGAATAGGTATAATAGTTCAAAAATTGTAAATTATTATTATTATAGATTTAATTAAAAAAATTTACAAACTGGAACATTATGACACAATTTCAACTATGAAATTTGATGAAACATTGATAAATGAAAAAAGTTGCTGTACATTTTTGAACTATTATACTTGCCACCGAAAAGGAACATGGAAATATAGATAGAGTGGTCAAATGAAAAATTATATCTCACCATTTTTCCGTTATTCTTTAAAATAAAAAGCGTGTAACGCAGTTGCTGATATTTTTGCGAGTATTGAAGTAAAGATAGGTTATAAAAACAATTGAACGTGACATTACAATGGTCAATTTTTTTACATTTGTTACATCTTTGGAAGAGCTTAATTTATTACTCGAAAATGTTACGATAAAAATGTTCTCAAAGCTCTTACAAAGGTGTATGCAACATATATTTCGAAAAAACTCTAAAAATTTTTAATAATAACTATTATTATACGTTTTTATTTAAAAGAAAAAGGGGACAATGGCGAGATGCACTTTTCGTCTGATCACACATCGCACTTGACGATACTCGAGAAGTTTGTGATCAATAAAAAGAGTATTCTCAAATTAACGAATAAAAGCACTGATGTACCTATAGTTAATATTTATTTATGCATTGTTTAAATGTTCTTAAAAGTTCAGAGTATTTTTTAGTTTAAGAAAAATAAATTACTTATGTTTTAAATGACTACCTGAGTATTCGAATTGACTGTACCTAGTAATTTACTTTTCTCATGTGATATTTTCGAAAAGTTCTCATCCTAGAATGTTCCACTAGTGTTGGAAAATAAAAGTTTTAAAATAACACCACATTGTTTCAATTGTCTTTTTCACCTTGAAGATTACCCCAGAATTCAAAAGAGCCTTCATAAATGATTACAAGCCACGTGACCAGTATTTTTGTTTGAAATAGTAATTTTATTTCCTTCATGTTAGCCATTAAATTTCAGTAAAATTAACAATTATTAAAACAATAAGATCGAGGTTACATTAAAGCACAACATTCTATTACACTGGCTATGATTGGTGTAATTTTTCACGAGATTTCTATTCAACCAATAGCATTATCTCGAGCGTAGGCGTAACGGTTTGTTACTATTCATTGTAAGCGAATTTTATTAATTATTATTAATGAATATTTTATAGTATTTGTACAGTTATTACATTTAGTAACATTTATAAAATCTGGACAATTATTCCCCTAGCGTTTACTAATTGTCACATTTTACTCAAAATGATTTGACCGCTTCATTTCAGTCACCGGAAGCTCAATATTATCTGACTGATCCATTAAAACAACATGATGCGATGTACCTACTACTAGAACCTGGAGTTGAAGTGTCGTTGTAAAGAATCCTGTTGGCTATTTCATTTTTGTTACTTAAACTGTCAGCAACATAACTTTCTGCAATTGTGGCTGATTTCCAGCCACCATGTCTCTTGATTGCTAATACATCAACTCCTGTATTAGCCAGTAACGTTGCCGATGTTCTTCGGAATGAACGGTCTGTATGTTTCTACTTTCAAAAACTGTACAATCTTATTAGGAATCATAGAAAGGGTATTCTTGCCGACTGGTAACGTTTTCCACCGGCATGTTTTTCAGCTGAACGACTTTTTATCACTTATTGTTATAAACAGAGTATACAAACAATTTCAACTTTGTCACTATTAATTTTTTTTGACATTTTTCAACGCGGGCCGCTGAATGTCGTTTCGCTTATGTACCATAAAAGGCCTTACACATGAATGAGAATCAACCTTGGTACTATTGGTCACTAAAATTTACCGCGGGCTTTCGGGCTATCTGTACATGTGTCTGGGAAAAGCATTTTTTTTTTCATATACCTAATAAATGAAGACAAATAAAAAAGTCTCCGTAATCTTATGTAATAAAAAGTTATATACAACGTGTCATTAGACAGCTGAAATGATTATTGTAAAAGTAATAACCACCTACCTAAAATACAAACTTTGTACAGAGTGTACATATTTTTAAAAGACGTATGTATGAATTTATATATTTTTATTTTTGCACCTTTACTTATAGAAAAAAAGAATTAAATATTTACAAATACATTGGGTTACGAAACTTTTTAGAATGAGGTTCTTTCTCAGCAAATTGATCAAAAATTGAAACATGTGACTGCTAAATACAGATTATAAAATGAGAAAATTGTTGCGAAATAATTAAGTTCATTTTATATCTCTAATGTAATAACAATAACAGAACGTTATACGTTATAGGCACAGCTTTGCAATAAACATTTCCTCTACCTAGATATAGATTACGAATATACGAGTACAAAATCGAATGTTAGGATTATCATATCTTAACATTATTGTACCTGAAAAACAAAAGATTCGTATCTATTAGCATCAGGTGACGGCATTTCCATTTCGTCTCTTAATGAGTAATATTTGTTCAATATTTAGAATGAATATTATACAGGGTGATTCAGTCATAATGTCATTAATATTCGGAAGACTTAATAAAGACAGAAAATCGGGAAAAAATTTTTTTACTCGACTTTTAAAAATGAAGGAAATCAACCCATAACTCCCGCTAAGAAGGCGGCCCTGCCAGATACCCGGATCCTCGGAAAATTTTGTAACGTAATTTCACGAACAAATCGTCAGCTGAAGCGAACAGCGTTGTCGTTCACATCATAATCTGTGTTCACATTTAATTAATCCGCTTTAATATACGAATACATATGTATGAAACCAATAAAATCCAAGTAAATAAAGGATCATGCTGCATTTTATTATAACTAATTTTAATAATTTAGTGCAAAATGTTTTAACAAGCCTGACTTCTCTAAGTCGGCACACTAAATACCCCAATATACAAAATACACTCCACACGGTTACAAAACCATTACCTAACAACTTAAAGCGTTTATTCAAATCTACCACCCTCCATATCTCCCGCATTTTTCCCGCAAGCGAGTTAACATAACACATTTTCAAAAAGTTCAAGCATTAGAAGCAGCTGATTTCCCCAATCGTCTTGAATTTTGCAATTGGTTCCTAAGTGCAGCAGAACTTTATTAACAAAGTGCTCTGGACGGATGAATGCTGTTTTACTCGTGCTGGCATTTTAAACAGGTAAAAAACATAAGTATTGCTTTCTCAAAAAACAATAAGTGCCTACCTAGGTTACACCAAAGTTTAGATTTACACTAAAGTTAACATTTATTATGTAAACTTTGGTTATACGCAACTGCATATTGAATAATAAACTGAAATACTAAAATTGTGTATTATTTAACATAATAAATTATAAAACGTGAAAACGTCAATAATATTAAAAATGATAAATTGTAATAACCGTACATTCGAAAACAAGCATCCCTATTCATTGATGACACGATTTTCCTTTGATAAAAGACCGACAACTTTTTGCTCTACTTTGCATGGAATAAGATCCTACTAAAGTGCACACGTGCAAATTAGAAGGTTATTGACCTCGACACAGGTTAACCTAGGTCGGAAATACGTACCGAGTTGTTTATTTGTCTCCGTCCGATTGTATTTTTATCTTCTATTACTTACAGTCAATATTTAAATACTACATACATTTCACCCTCTCTTTATAATTTATCTAGTGAGTGTTGGTTTTTTATGTCATTATTTCTGTAATGAAATTGAAATGGTTATGAAATGAAATTTAAATTATTTGAACTCTTGGGGTTTTGTAATTTCAATATTAAATTTTATTTAAAGTGAAACAGAGCTAATTTCTTTGCAGCCATAATAGTCACATTTGGTCAAATGAAAACCCGCACACTACTCGTGGGTTTAGCTTTCATAGGAGGTTGGGTGTCAATGTATGGACAGGAGTATATGGCGATCGTTTAATTGGGCCGCATTTTCTACCTGTACATCTGAATGGGCCGCGTTACTTTCAATTTTTAGTAGAAGGCTTACAGCAAATTAAAAAATTATCACTATGATGTTAATAAAAAATTATTTTTGGCAAGTCATGCTCAGACCTCCTCGAGGTTCTTGCTGGGCAACAATAACAATTTAATATGTTGATTGCATAATTATAAAAAAATAATTTATAGCATTTTAAATTATTATTGGCTGACGTGAGCAAACCGTTTATTTATTGTCTTTATATGTGCGAAAATATATAAATATGGCAACATTGCATCTAGGTCGCTTTGTTCATATCGTAGCCGGCTGACGTCAGCCGGTCAGTAACAGCCTGAAAAGGGGGTTAAATAATGATTTGAAAATATTTTTTTTCAGCTTAAATATGCATTTAATTTTTTTTAATCACGCCATCGTATTATACTCATTTTTCTCTATCTGCTCTTAAAATTAATGACAATATGACTGAATCACCCTGTATATGCATGAAATATTTTACCACTGCACTCAAGGATTCAAAACGAAATATTTCTAGATGCGACTTTTATATCTTTCCAACTGAACTATTTCAAGCCAAATTATATTGATAAAAATAATTTCATTAATTAATTCAAACATATTATGTCTTATTTTACTAAAAGATGCACAAATTATTATTGAAGTTGCTCACACTATCAATTTGAATGAATTTCTAAAACACCACTCATTTGTCTTATTGAAATCATCAGCAAATAACATTTTTTGAGAGATTATATTCGATGTTATGTCATTAATGAATAAAGCTGGAATAATATGTTCTTGCAAAAGTAATAAATATCGTTCAGGGGTCAAATTTATAAAATAGGGTCATATGACGTGTCCACCAATAATGCCACACCAAACATTTACTTTCTGTGGTCGTTGGGTGTGATCTTCCTCCATCCAATGTGGTTTTTGGTCTGGCCAATACTTTCAGTTGCGTCGGTATACGTGTTCGTTTGAACAAAATGTAGACTCGTCAGAAAACAATGTGGCAATTATTCTTGTAAATGAATTTTATATGGATGTAATTTTTCCCGTTTGCAATTTTTTTAATGGAATATCGACTCATGTTATGATTTAAAGCCCTCTGTTGTGTCGAATTTGTTGGATTTTCTACTACATCTAATATGACATTCAAAGAATTTTCTTCATTTATAACGCTTACGGCTCTTCCACTTTTTCATCGATCTGTAACACCTTCAGTTTCATGAAAGCTCTTCAAAGTTTTTGAAACGGTTGATTTAGAAATACGTTCCCGATCGAGATGCAATTCATGAAAAATATCCGATAAACTTCAATCCGCTCTGTTTCACTCTCAAACGTGCCTATTTGCGTGAAAATAAAGGCGGAAATACACATACCAGTAAAATAGGTAAGTAACTTGCATGCTAAGAAATGGCATATGCCGGCGGATGGCACACTGCTGATACATTTGCAAGTAAAATGGAATGCCTCGTTAGTATTATGGCTTATTGGCATATCAGTAGGTAGCAAGTAAACACGTTCCGACATGCCACTTGAACTCCCCCGAAATCCCCCGCCTCACATTGCATGCCAAAAAATCAAATGATGTGCAATTTACTTGCGCGCCTTCTACAGGCATGCCTTTTAATAGATACACATACCAGGAGCTATCTCCTGCAAGCTACTTGCATGCTATTGTGCAAGCAAGAGGCATGTGTATGTCCGCCTTAATCCACACCAAATGTATTTTTGACATGTGTTGTCAAGATAATCACTATTAGATAAAAAAAAACAACGCAGCGTTATTATCGAGATAGAAACTTTCAAAGGAAATTTGATGAACTATAAACTTAATGGACTATGGGTGCTTCGAGTTCATCCAAAGAAAAACACAACGTGTAACAATATAACTTTATTGAACGCTTCTTTAAAGGACAGCACGACCGATCGGGAACAAGACTTAACCCATACTAATAATGTCGTTTCTTTGCCTAATCTAAGATAAATTTGCCCTCTCGGTCCTGTACCTACTTCTAACCCTGGTAAAACCCCACATCTGGATACTGTCTAATAAACAAGTTAGGTACCTAAAGCTCTATGATTTATGATGCACTTATTCCTAATCTCATTATACTCTAAATACAGCTTAATATAATGTGATATTAATTATAAAAAGAAATTTATTTGCTAACTAAATATAAAAATGTGATTGTAACATGCGGCCACAGGACTAAAATATTTTAATTTATAAGAAAATGATTTTCAAAGTTCGATATCTCTAAAGCGGGTAAGTTGGTCTGAACGTAGAATTGCCCGCTCTTTCGGAATCCGCCGTCAAAAATTAGGTTTCCTATTAAAAAAAAACAAAGTTGATCTTGAAGTAAACTTGAAAATCATGTTAAAAATATAAATAATGTCATTCGCAACCTAAATAAAAAATTGCCAGTTAAGCCAAGCATCCTATTCCTTCTTAACTGACTGACGTATTCCATCGGCATGGCGACTTTCTGGTAGCACCGAATCTACAGCCATTCCGGAAACCGGAGCCTCCTCCTCGATTTTATCAATTAATGAGGTACTTTTCCGCCATCCCCCGCGCGATCATTAATCCCCTCGACGTCCCCCCCGCCTGCCAGGTAAATAAATTAGAGCGGCTAAATGCAATAATAAGTAGGTCCGACCGACCGAGGCACATTAATCAGAAGTGGGATCCGAACGGCTTAGGGGGCCGCATAAATCTGGAGATGTCCCCAACAGGATGTAAACAATAGAGGTGAAGAACCCGGGCCCCGCAGACTCGCATAAATATCTTGAATTTGTAATCCGCCGCGCCTTACATCGCTTCCGCTCCAACGCCTACATTCCTTCTATTATCGCGGCCAACTTCAGAACTTTATAGGTGGTGTGATTCGATAATCCCACCTCTGTCCTGGAGGTCCTGTCGTTCTCGATGAATATGGCTCGACTGTCACTTGTACTAAAGGTCGAGGACTATCGAGGACTATCGATGACAATATCGACAATTATCAGAACAATCGATAGTTTTCAATTGTACCTTCTCTACATTCATTATAACCCACATACCCATTACAATAATTATAAAAGCCTTAAAAAACCTATAAGATATAAAACAAACCTACTAACACAAATCTGGCTAGCACCATCTACAGTCGGTGCCAAAATAATAGGGAGTGATTTCATCTTTAATCCGGTTCACCATTTTTAGCAGTCAACACAAAGAGAAGTATAAGTCGTTTGTAAATTCTTCGTATAAAATTGTGTGTGCCGCATTCTCCCAAAGCAGTCGATACTGCACAGTTTTAGGAATTCTTCTGCTGCAGCAAATTCTAGACTTTCATTGGTGTTCGGTGCGTCACGTCACTTGGGTTTCGTTTGGCGTGCACCAGATATTCCTCTGCTGCAGAAAATTATAGACTGTCATTGGTGGTGTCAAGTGGGCTGCGTTCATTTGGATCCGGGTAATCCTACGCGCGGGAGAAGTCCGAGGATATCTTTCCGTTAATTTAATTATGATAGTAATGAAAAATTGTTGGAATCTGTTTTGCCACTGGTGCTGTAATTGTATCATAGTCGACGATTAGAGAAGTTGCCAACATCAGCATGGAGAAAGGCGGAAATTATAGACTGGTTAAAATCGAAAAAGATCGAATTCGACGAAACAATGATTAAATCTGAATTACTCAAAATCACGGAGAGAGAAAAATGCCAATACATTAAGTATGCAGTGGATGAAATGGCAGCAACTCATGGGATTACAGTACTTCGCTTACCACCCTACCACTGAACTAAATCCCATTGAGTTAATCTGGGCCCAGATATAAAATGGAGTAGCACGAAAGAATACATTTAAATTGCAGGATGTAAAATTACGAAAAGATTAATCTAGTTACAGCAGAAACATAGAGTAAATGCATTATGCATGTCCACAAAGAGGAACAACGCATGTCGGATCTAGACAAGACAGCTGATGTATTGGTTGATCCACAGATAATACCCCTTGGAGATGACAGCAGCTCTAATGATGAAGACGAGAGTTCTAATGATGACAGTGATAGTAGTAGAGTTAGTGTCCAATAATGTATATGTGCATAGTGTAGTGTATATAATAATATAACGTATATAATAAATGTAGTGTATTGTACAATAAGTGTTAATGTATGACCATTATAATGAAGTGATACTAGGCAGTAGTGTATACTATGTATATGTATTCAGTGTATTATTATGACATGTGAGTCTATAAGCTTTTTAAAGTAAATATTCACCGTGAACTTATTTTTTATAATTTTCTGTTTTTTGATTCCCTCTCAAGTAGTACGCCTATGGCCTATTGTCCCCTGAAAATTTGTTTGTGATCGTTTTGCGAACTTATGAAAATCTATTGAAAATGTGTAAATAAAGTAATAATGAGAAAAAATCGTACCTATTTCTAAGTGATCACTGTATCTATTAACAATTGTGGCCATGGATATTCAATGTGAGGAGGAGTACATTCAGAAATACGCCAATGGGAAATTTTACATGCGAGATGAATTCTATCACAGTACACAGCTGATATGCTGTAAATGTGTGATGCACCTGGAATGTGATCGACTTGGAACCATGCGGTTTTGTTCCAAAATTAAGTCACAAAAATAAATTGAAATAGAAATAAAATAACTACATTTGTTGGACAGATCGCGAAACAACACAAAAGGTAAAAACAAATGTAATTTTTTTTTTTTCAATTGAAAACATTAAATTGAGTTACTTTATACATAACAAAAAAATCAACAAATATGTCGTTCCTATCATCAGCTATGATCAATAGTGCATACAAAAATTATGATTTTTTAATTTTTCCGACTTTCGTTTGCAATTGTGCTGAA
The DNA here is from genome assembly GCF_000390285.2 of Anoplophora glabripennis. Classification (NCBI taxonomy): domain Eukaryota; kingdom Metazoa; phylum Arthropoda; class Insecta; order Coleoptera; family Cerambycidae; genus Anoplophora; species Anoplophora glabripennis. The sequence goes on from NW_019416512.1 coordinate 1,907,125, forward strand.
TTTTTTTTTCCTGAAAACTTTTCCAGGACCATAGCGAACAAAACAAATAAAGAATTCCGCATGTTTTTCACAATAACTCTGTTGTTTTTTTTAATTATACGATTATAGGTATAGGGTATAAGAAGAATACAGCGAGTATTAATATTGGGGAGTTTCATCACAACGTGACAACAGCGCTTAACCTAACGCTACATAGCCGGTGCATACCACGTGTGCACGCAGCAGACTTGTCCTATGGAAAAAATGTAAACAACTATTATTGTGAAGTTGTTACACTGCTCGATATGAATTTTATCGAAATTTAAATTTATTACAACGCTAATTATTTTTTAGATTTAAGTACAAAGAAGTTAAAGAAACTGATAAACATTTTATGGTTTTCTATACGCGCAATTATGTCAATATTCCTTAATTAATCGAACTTTTGTATATCAAGTTGGAAATTTTGATCATTTTTTTCTCGGAAATGATCGAGTTTAGGATATAACGTTTTTTTTGTTTATTTTAATGATTCTATCGTCTGTTAGAATTAAGACAGTCAAACTTCTAACACCCTGTATATCATAGAATTATAATAGATACAAACATATTAAACAAAAAATAAATCATTAAAAAAAATCATACTTACCTACTATCTAATGTCTAACCCTAACTATAACTATAACTCTAACTATAACTAACGAATATTTACTCCTAATCTGTTTATCCTAAAATACAAAATAACGGGGAAAATACAAAATAACGGGGTACTTGAATATTTTTTTTTTTGAGGGGTCCCCAAAAGAAAAAGTTGAATAGGTACCACTGCTCTATATTGTTTATGCTCTACACTGTTTAATACATTTCCAAGAAAATTATCAGAACTATTTAACTACTTTCTACTTCAGGTGTCGAATACGGTTAATTCCAAGAAGATGGCGCAGAGATCTTGGAACTCCATCTCAACAAATATCGAGCATTTCTCTGCTTGTGAAAATATAAACATGTCATGTTTATCTCAGCTGTTTTTTGTAGATAAGATTATTTTATTCATATCGACTCCATCGATATTTCAATCTGATGTTGCATACTTGCTACTACTGTTAAATCTAAATTAAAGTACAATAAAAAGAAATTCATAACTTTTAAAGTATATTAAAATCGTATTCTATATGGGGAAATATAACACATTGTTAAGTTAATACGTAATTAAATATTTATGAAAGGTCATTCTGGAAGCTAATAGGTCAAAACCAAGGTCACCATATAGTTGATCATTAAAGATCCCACAAATGTTGCTTAAAACATTTTTTCCGAATTATTCAGAGAAAAATGGGTTTGACCTCTATATGACCTACAAGAGTATACCGAAAAGCAATTTTGATCCCATATTCGGACATAAAATGTGATTCTCTATCGATTACTGGCATAAAAAAATAAGATAGGATTCGATATATTCAAGATAACCTTAATTTAACCTTGAAACTTGAGGCCAAAGTCATATCCAAGGTTACCAGCATGTAGGTTAAGTGATTTAGCTATGCTCATTATTGAAAATATTGATATAAATAAAGAAAATATATCAAAACGGAGAAAAGTCAGTGGCGTACCATTTTTTTTATTAAAAAAAGTTGTAGCATTCTCGCACGAACGCCACTGGTACAAGTACAAATATTAGAATCACCCCAAATAATGCACATTCAAAGCGTTCTTCAAATTTCGAGTTAATATCTTTGAAATAAGTAATTATAAAAATAAATCAAAAAATTAAACATTCTGTATCTCGGAAACGAAGCATATTTCGACGTAATTTCGACGTTTATATGAACTTTTTTCACAAAATAACTTCGGCAACCACCCCCTAAAATATTTCGTACTTATTTACAAGTGCTGGAAGCGATTTTTTAAATAAGTCAACCACTTTCGATGATTAAATAGTTAATAAACCAATTATTAGTAAAAACACTTCAATCTACATAGACGAAGTAATGTTTCAAGACAAACAGATCAAGAGATATCCCTTACAGGCTGTTTTAATTTCACTATAAATGTTTACAATGAATAAAATTACTTTCGTTAAAGAACAAATTTTAACTTTTAATTTAGCGGCAGTAAAAATGATTTTAAGACCTATTCAGTAAACGTGACACTTTAGTGCCTGACACTCCTGACAGTTGTCACTAAAACTACGCTCCTTTAATGTCGATCGACGAAAAATGTTCTTAAGTTACTTCAATTTTTGCTAAGCTCTTTTCAAATTAATGTTATCGCTATTTAAAAATATTTACTTCCCAAACGTTGTCTTATTAAATATTATTTTTAATTATGTTACATTTTCATTGCGGATTAAACAATATTTTGTAAAAATAAGCAGTCAAATATTTTAGTTACTATAGTTAGTCACATGTTGGGACTCTAAGTGTAATCAGAATCAAGATATGATTTTATAAATACACGATGAAATGAGCTCCTGACAAAGAAAATCAAAACGGTACTGGAGCTGCCATCTAGCAGGTCATAGTCAAACTTAGCTCCCACCTAAAAAGGATAACTGTTCTGTGTCGACCGGTTCCTTAATAGTTTTCTAGGCGTGTTTTAAAAATGCAAATAAAACTTGATCATAGACATGGGTAATTAAAAAAAATATAAGTAAAGCTTTCAAAAGTTACATAAGGAGTATATTACATCACATATATTCCATATAAAAACTGTTTCTACAACAAAGATGAATAAGCACAAGTGTATACTCAATTTTCTTCAGTTTGGCAAGATCAGTTTATATTTTTCAATCACCATGTTCTAAATTTTAAATACAGTCGATTATTTAAAAAATTATACAGTTGCAACCATAAAATTCGCACTAAATAGGGAACATTTTTGTTGATAATTTAAAAAAAAAAACTTTTGGGTCTAATAATTTGGCTTGTCTGAATAGCGAATCAGAATAAGCTAGATAAACAAGATTTTTGGTTTAGAAAACGACTCTAATCAAATATAATAAAAAAATATTTTCAAAAAACATATACCTAGCTAAATTGTCACGCTATTAGTTAATAATACTACAAACATAATTTATTTGGTCAAATTATTAAGAACTTCATTATGAGAGTTAATATCTATTCCATTAATGACATTGAAAAATATATACTCTATTTCAAATATACGGAGGCTCTGTTAACATTAACAACAGTTATTTAAAAAAAAAATTGGAAAAAAAACACTTCGACTTCTTTCTTAATATTAGTATTAATTTAAGACTACTAGAATTTGGTGATAAATTTTCATATAGAAAAAGAAATGTAATTATTTTTAATTTAGGACTATTAAAATAAAGCCATTTTCTGCTAAATTAAAATGTAACTTTTTAAATATGAAGAGAAAGTTTAAAAATATAACCAATAATAGCTAAGTGCATATACAGGATAGCAAAGTACCGATGGTCTATCTGAAGTTACGTGAGAGCGATAAAGTAAGCCATAGAAATCCATGCGATAGAGAAGGATGGCTATAATTAAGGCGTCTCATAGTCACCGCCCGTTTCGCCCTTCCACAAATAAGATCCACTTCTTATTTGTGGAAGGGCAAAATGGGCGTCGACTATTAGAAGCCTTCATTATAGCCATCCTTGTCTATCACATGGATTTCTATGGCTAACTTTATCACTCTCACGTAACTTCTGATAGACCGTCGGTACTTTCCTACACTGTATGTAGTTATAGCAAAAATATCATATATCAGTGTCTAAAAGTTACTGAATTGAAGTAAAAAAAAGATATTTGCTGGTATTGTCATAAAACTCGTCATCCTAGGATGACAACCTAACAAATGTGATAAAATCTTTTGTAAAAATTGTACTACGATTAGCGTAATAAGGAGATGGTACTGCAACAATAAATGAGAAGTTAACAAAAATCTTCCTGGAGCCTATTTAAAGTACATAGATATTTTGTTAGCGTCAATTCCTACTTATGGCTAGAAAATATTGTCCTCAGTGTAAGGGTGTGATCCAAATTTGATTAATCTCTGCTACTATTAGAGATGAAAAATTTATATGGACAAAGTTAAATGCATTCCACTAACGTACCACTATTTATATTTTTTCTTATTTCCAATTTTGTTATAAAAAGTAAAGATCGTTGTTTTTAAAATTTGACGCTTTGCTGCCAGTGAAAAAATTAAAAATTCTTCCACCGTTTTTGGGTAATTTTCTGTGTTCTTTTCACTAGCATAGTTAATTTATTTTTTAATCACCATTTTCGAGGAAATAATTGATTTTTTTCTTATGAGCGTTACATTGGGTTTTATTTAAAAAGAAATAATTGTTATTTTGTAACATCAAACGTATTACATGATATTTAAGGCCTCAAGACTGATTTTGAAAAAAACTTTAAAATGGTTTTGCATAAAATATAAATAATATGTGTCATCTGCCATTGTTTCCTTTTAAACAAGTGATATGAGCCACTGCATTTTTTAATAACATTTGATAAAATACGGTTCGTCCATGCCTCTTATAAGATTTGCCATTGTACCTACAATTTTTTTTCTGTAGTTGATCATTCGCTTTTTTTATAATTTACTGTTTGTTAGTTAGTATGTGGTGTGAATAAAGCCATTATAACAATAATTTAAAATCCAGAGATCAAAAAAAATTTTAGTATCGCCACGCCATCTTACAGAAAGATCTGAACTAACAATCCTAACTGCAATTTGAAGCTATTCGAGGGACCTAACAACTCCAATTTTCGGAACTAAAATAAATTCCAACATTTCGGAGATATTGGCAGCGGGAGTGTTAAATGGCACACCCTGTATATATAATTCAGATCAGATCTAATTCGACAAATGTTAAATGTCTTTTTGAGCACTCTGTATACGTACCTCAAGTAAGTACCTATTTAAATTATTTCATCATGGAAGTTTTAAACAATAAAGTTATTTTTGTTAATCTTAAATATAAAGGAGTCTCATGAATAAAAGGTTTCCGCATAATAAGGTAATTACCGAGCACTTACCTTGTTAAAATGGCCGCACTTCCTGATAACCGTGGAAGAGATTTGCCTGGACGTAGAAGGCCTTATCTCCAGCAGATTCTCGATGGAGTGGCTCTGCTTTTTCTGTCTGCCCGCCATATTTTCACTGCAAGAAACAATAAAATATGTGCCTTCAAGCCACAGCCACCGTCAGATAGAACTTTCTACAGAGTAGAAAATCGATACCTTATTACGGAACTTTGGAAGTAGTTTGGAAACTTTTATAAACAATGGGAGTTTGATATCGCAGTAAACAACTGAATACTGATTAGAGGAAACCAATATGTGGCTTTTTATTGTCTTTTATATACGTTTCCTAATTGAACTAAAAATTTTATTGCATGCTACATTTGTATGTTGTAGTTACTTGGGCAACAAATACACTCGACAAAATTAACTGGTAGTAACATTGTTTCAGGGCAACAAATAACCCAAAAAATAGAATTTAATAAAAATTCACACCAATAAATTAAACTTTAACTACAGTTTTTTTTTCAATGGAAAGACAATTTTTATGAATAAATCGGTCACTGCAATTCCTAAAGACCAATGCCATTCAAAGAACATTTAATAGTTTTTACCCTAAATTACAATTCACAACAGAATCTCAAAACAACAATAAAATTAAATTCCCAGATGTAGCATTAAATGAGATAGAAAGGAAGTTTTTAATTAATTGGCATACAAAGCTCACCACCCCGTAACATATAAAAAGTTTTTAATAAACAGAGAATTGCATTGCATTTAAATTTAAGATTTTCAAATTTTAATTCACACATAGCATACAAGAAAGTTGCTAATTTATAAATAAAGAAAAAATTCTATGTAACAATAATTATCCACCCAAATTGATAAATAAAATTATCAGACGAAGAATACGTTCATATTTGCCATGTATCGTAATATTTGCAATAGTCAACATATTGACATGGCTGCTGAAAATTTAGAAAACAGATTATTAAGAAGCCACAAATATAATAAAAATTATTGTTCCAAAGCACTAAAAAAACATACTCGTAAGAGGAAAAAAAAATTGTTTTAATTTTGGCCGAACAAAAGTTTTAACAAAAAAATTGAATTACCGCAAACGATAATTCAAGAAAGGATTTATACAGGGTGATTTAGTCATAATGTCATTAATTTTAAGGGAAAATAAGTAAATTGAGTAGAATACGAATCAGTAATAAAATAAATTTAAAATGCATATTTACGCTGAAAAAATTTATTATTGCACAGGTTTATCGAGTGAATCTTGACCTACCGTACCATTCGGTCATTAACCTAGCTTTTAATACGTTATTAATCCGTCGTGAACTACAACGAATAAACCGATTTTTTTAGCTAGACACATGAATGAATACATAATATTTTAGAAATGCTGATGTTAGAAAGTATCTAAAAGAGCCAAAAGTTCTTAACTAAAAATTCAATATTGCATTGATTTCGGGTCAGATTATTAAAATAAATTTAAACTGGATTTAACTAATGGCTTAATAGCATCCAATCAAATGCCTGATACCTTAGCAACCAAACTCGCTTTGCAATCACCTAAACTTAAACTTAGGACGATGTCTCAGAGAAGTTTCCACAAGTGCATTCAAATTTTTTTATTAGAGCAATGTTTTTATAGTATTGATGATTTTATTTCTTTCGTTACTGTTTAATTTTAATGTCTTCTTTTAGTGTAATAGTTGTGTACAGTTTTTGTATATGACAAATAAATAAATAAACTGTAGACATAGTTCACTTGAAAACCGGTCGTTAAAAAACTCATTCACACTCACATCATTCTCTGATACTGTATTCTTTACGAAATTTTTTCTTAACAAATGTAATTATTTGAAATAGAGCATATTTCTTTAACTACCCTGGTTGTTTTCATGATTTATAAGATAAACATTTCCTAGGAACTGCAATTACACAGGGTATTCATTTATTTATTGAACGCCATTAACAAAAGTAAAAAATAAATAGTCAAATATTTTTATTTAATAGACGCAAAATTACCAATCTTAAAGCTCCTTCCATATTTTTCGATGTCGATTAGCTAAAAATTGTATTAGCAATTTTTATGTCCAAAATCTAATAACACTTCGGTATTCTGCACCTTTCAGAATTCAAAATAAAAATGAGAATATTAAATTTATGGTTCGAAATACATTTAAATGAACTGTTTTGCCAATTTTAATTTTAATGAATCGCTGTCTCTACAAACCTGACAAAAACAAAATTTTCTACACAGAAAAAAAAAATTAATCAAGAATACATCTTGATGGTTCTCAAGAATTAAGCATTACAAATGGGGTTAAGGATCGGGTGCTACGAAAAAATGCGCCAGTTTCGTATTATTGAGATATATTACTTTTGCAATGCGAAATCAAATTCTATGAATTATTCTCGAATTATTTATAAATTTGTTTTTGTTTTTAATTAATGTAAAAAATTTGAATATTTAACATAGATTCCTATGAGAAAAGCTATGGTGCATATCCAGTCAAATTAAGAGTGAAAAAATGCAAATTGTAAGACGAAAAAATATAGACATTTACCTGAAACGTCAATTACTAGATGAGAGAAAGAAAAAAGTAGGTTACCGCACATTTCATAGAGAGAAATAAATTATTCAGGGCCAAATTATTTTGAAGACCAAATTATTAAAGTAAGTTTACGTTACAGTTAACTAACTAGAAGATTAGCATGTGTTGGCGATGGTATGTTTTAATTGTAACAAATCACATTCTAAGCTCACATTAGTTAACTGTAAGTTAAACTTACTTTAATAATTTGGTCCTCAACATAAAAAGTTCTAACTTGTTCGCCAAGTAATAAATGCGAAAAAGTTACGGCAACATCGCAATAAAGTATGAAGGAAGGTGGCGGAAAATTTAAATAAACGTTTCGATACACAAATTAGACATTAGAAACGGATTACATTCAACTTGTGTTTATTTGTGTAATTCAATTTGGAATAATAAAATAAAATTGGAAATTTTGAAAGGTAGTAAATTTTTTTATTTATAATACGATAAATTTTCAATACAAAAAGTAAAAAATACAGGAGCATATAAACAATAAAATATTTATACTTTGCATCACGGCGTATATAACAATCTTACGCATTTTGATAAATTATGACATTTTTAATATCATTTTTAATTTTAAAACATTTCAATAATTTCAGTATATTTTTTAAAATATGTTTGAATTTTATACGTATCATAAATGCAATACTTTAAACCCTTGTCTTATATGGAACATTTGTATTCACAAAAGTGCATCTAGTATAATCTTTCCGAAGTCAGTTGAACATGCAAAAAAACGTCAGGTAATAAAATTTAATGAGTTTCATAGGCGTCCCTAAAAAAAATTCTGCTAAAGGTAAAAAATTATAATAATTTGTTTATGTGTAGAAAATTTCTATCATATGTTCATTTGGCCAACAACATATTTTAATTATTTATGTCCTCAAACAATTTTATTATATTGGTGGTAAATTTCGTTTTGTTCTGTTTCAAAAGGTCTCCAGAATGCCATGTTGTGATAATATTAGTAAACAAAATATCTCTCTTATTTCTTCCTTTCGCAATTGTAATATGAATGATTGATAGAAGGTGCCTAATAATAAACTAAAATTGCCTGATTCACATCAAATTCCGAACTGCTGCACTGCACTGCTGGTCAATTTATGAACCACTTGTCGCCTGCTGTGATTTATTGCCCAGAAGCCCAATACAACTGTGCTCGTTTTCCTTTGGCCGCGCTCGCATTCTTCAACTGGTCGTATACATTTCTACCACCTGCACTTTTAGTTCGACCAGACATATACAGGGTGGTCCGAATTTTATGCAGGAAACTTCGAGGGCAGATAGATCTCTTTAAAATAATAGGTATTTGCCTTATAAACATAGATCTAGAACGGCTTCGTTTTAGAGATACAGGGTGTTAAAGTTGTTAAAAAAAATTGATTTTTTGTTTATATCTCCGGAATGTATTTACCGATCTCAATAAAATTTGGTACAGATAATGTATGACAGTAGGCCTTACATTCCCTAAAATGCGAGCTCTAGAGGTTCAACCAGTGGTGTACAACTGGACAGGGGTCGCCCTCTTTTTATAAAAAAAACCTACGCCACTGTGTTTTTTACAACATATTGTAACGGATTTATATTCTAATGCACTAAATACGTAAAAAAGGTAACTTGAATTTTTTCCCTAAGATTCNTCGAGCAATGTGACACCGGCGCGGCGGATAACACGAGGTGTAGTATTTCTGAAGTCAGTTGAATATGCAATAAAACGTCTGGTAATAAAATTTAATGAGTTTCATAGGCGCCCCTAAAAAAATTTTCTGCTAAAGGTAAAAAATTATAATAATTTGTTTATAATGTGTAGAAAATTTCTATTATATGTTTATTTGGCCTACAACATACATTGCAACATGACAACATTATTTATTTTCTCAAAAAATTTTATTATATTGGTGGTAAATTTCGTTTTGTTCCGTTTCAAAAGGTCTCCAAAATGCCATGTTGTGATAATATTAGTAAACAAAATATCCCTCTTATTTCACCCTTTCGCAATTGTAATATGAATGATTGATAGAAGGTGTCTAATAATAAATTAAAATTGCCTGATTCACACCAAATTCCGCACTGCTGCACTGCCCAGAAGCCCAATACAACTGTGCTCGTTTTCCTTTGGCCGCGCTCGCATTCCTCAACTGGTCGTATACATTTCTACCACCTGCGCGATTAGTTCGACCAGACCTATATATGGGTATGGCTAAATAAATATGGGAACAAGTTTTTCAAATATTTCAATTCCGAGTTGCTGCTTAGCGACCGAGCTTGGTACATACCTTGAAATTTTAGGTTCTTCAATTGACTTCGGAAAAACTATAGTATGCTACTTCTACATGTAACTAAATCATATTTAAACTTTTCCACATGAATCAATTCGTGATCTTGTGGATACTCTAAAATACGTAAACAAGTTCTTGCCAAAAAGAACAATGCATGCTTTGTGCCATGTACTCTATGTCAATTAGTTGATGCTCTCGAACGGTGTGCGGTGGTTCTGGCTCTACAATCTTCTCTTCGATAGCTTTTTCCTGCTTTTGCTATTTTCTGTTCTAATTCTTAAGCACTCATACTTTCTTATGGTCACAAATTTTCCTTTCTACCACTCTGTTCTTCGTCCGACATTTTATGAGTTAAAGCAATTAGCTGTGCGAGCGATCACATAGCATAATGTACACCTATATACATGACAAGGACTGCCAACTTACAACTCAGCATACTCGTGCGCTGTTGCCAAGTTTATGTTGCAACTTTTGACATTATGCAATTTAGAGAGGCAAAAAATGACATTTTCAACTTTTATTGAAAAATATACTAATTTCTCTGACAAAATAGTTGTATAGGTATCTACTGCAAAGTACTTTAAAATGTGGAATATCCTATTTCTAGTAACAGATTTTTGGGTAAATTCGGAAGCATCCCTTTTCGGAAGCACCGATAAAGATTAACATCATTCCTGCCCCTCCACCCGCCACACCGACCATCAAACAGGCGGCACGGGCGGGGAGGCAAATCTGGAAGCAATTAAAATTTATTTAACGGCACAATAAGGTAAATAACTTAAGACTCCGCGAATTGATGACTCCAAAAAGTAAATAGAATTACCAAGGATTCAAGGTAAACATGGCTGCGAGCCGGGGAGGACGGGGAAGGAGAGCAAAAAGTTGGCCGCGGTGCCGTGAAGACGGCGAAACTTCTCGGGATCGTATATTAAAAGTGGAATAAGCGGAGCAATTTAAAAGGTGTTTTTGGAGGGAGTCCCTGTTTCATGCCTAGCGAGAGCGCTCGTTGCCAAGTAATTAATTCCCGATCTATAGGGTGAGCGAAAATTAACAGAGGCCACTATCCAATGCACTAATGTTAGTACATAGTATATATTTCTTATAATAGGTCTTATATCTTTCAACAATATCAGTAAATCAATAGGTAACAGAATTTTCTATAGTGCCAAAGGAAAAATTCTAAAATTACAACAAAAAATGTATTTTTAACAACACAGGCTACAATAGATTAGCCCAGCGGTATTCAAACTGTGTTCCGCGGAACCCTGGGGTTCCGTACAACCTCTCTGGGGGTTCAGCGACTAAATTCAAAAAAATGTATACTCCTGAAAGTTTTTATTTTTATAAGTACAAGCGTTTACGTTACTAACGAGCGTTCAAATAAAAACGTGGTCAAGTTGGTTCTGAAAATTTGGACGTAGAGCGTAGCGTATAGCAAATGAACTTAAACGGCATCTGTCAAAGCGCTATATCGCCGCTATCAATTTGAATATTTTCGTTTTAAAAANAATTTTTTTAACATCTTCAACACCCTGTATCTCTAAAACGAGGCCGTTCCAGTCCTATGTTTATAAGGCAAACAGCTATTATTTTAAAGAGATCTATCTGCCCTTGAAGTTTCCTGCATAAAATTCGGACCACCCTGTATATGGGTATGGCTAAATAAATATGGAAACAAGTTTTTCAAATATTTTAATTCCGAGTTACTGCTTAGCGAACGAGCTTGGTTACATACCTTGAAATTATAGGTTCTTCAGTTGACTTCGGAAAAACTATAGTATGCTACTTATGCATGTAACTAAATCATATTTAAACTTTTCCACATGAATCAATTCGTGATCACAGTTTGTGGATACTCTAAAATACGTAAAAAAGTTCTTGCCAAAAAGAACAATGCATGCTTTGTGGCATGTACTCTATGTAAATTAGTTGATGCCCTCGAACGGTGTACGGAGGTTATGGCTCTACAATCTTCTCTTCAATAGCTTTTTCCTGCTTTTTCCTCAAGCACTCATACTTTCTTATGGTCACAAATTTTCCTTTCTACCACTCTGTTCTTCATCCGACATTTTATGAGTTAAAGCAATTAGCTGTGCGAGCGATCACATAGCATAATGTACACCTATATACATGACAAGGACTGCCAACTTACAACTCAGCATACTCGTGCGCTGTTGCCAAGTTTATGTTGCAACTTTTGACATTATGCAATTTAGAGAGGCAAAAAATGACATTTTCAACTTTTATTGAAAAATATACTAATTTCTCTGACAAAATAGTTGTATAGGTATCTACTGCAAAGTACTTTAAAATGTGGAATATCCTATTTCTAGTAACAGATTTTTGGGCAAATTCGGAAGCATCCCTTTTCGGAAGCACCGATAAAGATTAACATCATTCCTGCCCCTCCACCCGCCACACCGACCATCAAACAGGCGGCACGGGCGGGGAGGCAAATCTGGAAGCAATTAAAATTTATTTAACGGCACAATAAGGTAAATAACTTAAGACTCCGCGAATTGATGACTCCAAAAAGTAAATAGAATTACCAAGGATTCAAGGTAAACATGGCTGCGAGCCGGGGAGGACGGGGAAGGAGAGCAAAAAGTTGGCCGCGGTGCCGTGAAGACGGCGAAACTTCTCGGGATCGTATATTAAAAGTGGAATAAGCGGAGCAATTTAAAAGGTGTTTTTGGAGGGAGTCCCTGTTTCATGCCTAGCGAGAGCGCTCGTTGCCAAGTAATTAATTCCCGATCTATAGGGTGAACGAAAATTAACAGAGGCCACTATCCAATGCACTAATGTTAGTACATAGTATATATTTCTTATAATAGGTCTTATATCTTTCAACAATATCAGTAAATCAATAGGTAACAGAATTTTCTATAGTGCCAAAGGAAAAATTCTAAAATTACAACAAAAAATGTATTTTTAACAACACAGGCTACAATAGATTAGCCCAGCGGTATTCAAACTGTGTTCCGCGGAACCCTGGGGTTCCGTACAACCTCTCTGGGGGTTCAGCGACTAAATTCAAAAAAATGTATACTCCTGAAAGTTTTTATTTTTATAAGTACAAGCGTTTACGTTACTAACGAGCGTTCAAATAAAAACGTGGTCAAGTTGGTTCTGAAAATTTGGACGTAGAGCGTAGCGTATAGCAAATGAACTTAAACGGCATCTGTCAAAGCGCTATATCGCCGCTATCAATTTGAATATTTTCGTTTTAAAAAGCGTTTAAAATGGTGTTTTCTCAAGAACAAAAAGTGTTTATCATAGAGTCCTACTTTAGAAATGGACGCAAGATTGATGGAATATGGAAGTATTCTATTGAGGAATGTTTCATAGAATTTCAAAATCAATTTCCCAGCGTTGTTGAGTACAAAATTTTTCAAAGTGCAGTTCAGCGTTGTGTTAATGTTTTTCGTGAAACGGGCAGTGTAACAAGAAAAGAAGGAAGCGGCCGACCTAAAAAGCGGACTGAAGAATTAAAAGAAAATGTCCAACAAATAATGGAAAATGCGCCAAGAACTTCTGTACGTGTTTTATCA
>NW_019416512.1:1920953-2003757 GCF_000390285.2 Anoplophora glabripennis
TTATATATTTTGCAAAAACTGTAATTTTGCAACTAATTTGTTAAATAAATAATTTAGCGTACACTCTACAGTTGGTAACTTTTTATATGTTGTTTCTGACAACTTTACAAAGCGAAAAATAAAAAGTTCTCTCTTCCAGTAATTTTCGCGAAGTCAAAATCTATCTTGACTCCACTAAATTACAATCATTCTTATCAGTTAAGGCTTGTTTACACGGGGACAGTAGGTAAGTGGTAACTAAATTTTAAGTTACTGCTTTTTCTGCAAGTGCTGTTCGCACTGGTAAGTTCTAAGTTTAGTTGTTGGTAAGTTCTAGTGCAGTTTATATATTTGCAAACCTGACGAGATGAACGTGAGGCAGCAATTTGTGGAAGAATTTAATGGCGTACTACGCAATATCCTGAACATTATATTAGAAGAAATAAATGAAGAAATATATTAAGAGAAAAATAGACCTAAACGACTTTGGGAGCGAATGTGGATCAGCAGGAGGGAAAAGTTCGGTGCAAGTCGTCAATTTGCACGAAAAAATATAATAAATTATATTCCAGTGTACTAAATTTTTACTTGCTCCATAACTTGCTACTTATCACATATGCGCTGTTCAAATAGGTTCAAGTGACTTAAAATTTAGTTAAAATTAAGTTGATTGTTCCCGTGTAAACAAGCCTTAAGAGCTTTATCTATTTATGAAAGTGTAAGTAAGTCAGCTTATAACTTATAAGCTGGCGCAGCGTTCTTCACGTTGGTTACGTCGCTTTTTCCTTGATTTTTGGCTACAGATTTATATGGAATATCCTGAAATAGCTGACCAGACAATAAATGTATTAATGCCTTTTGAAACTACGTACCTGTACGANTGCTTTTTCTGCAAGTGCTGTTCGCACTGGTAAGTTCTAAGTTTAGTTGTTGGTAAGTTCTAGTGCAGTTTATATATTTGCAAACCTGACGAGATTAACGTGAGGCAGCAATTTGTAGAAGAATTTAATGGCATACTACGCAATATCCTAAATATTATATTAGAAGAAATAAATGAAGAAATATATTAAGAGAAAAATAGACCTAAACGACTTTGGGAGCGAAAGTGGATCAGCAGGAGGGAAAAGTTCGGTGCAAGTCGTCAACTTGCACGAAAAAATATAATAAATTATATTCCAGTGTACTAAATTTTTACTTGCTCCATAACTTGTTACTTATCACATATGCGCTGTTCAAATAGGTTCAAGTGACTTAAAATTTAGTTAAAATTAAGTTGACTGTTCCCGTGTAAACAAGCCATTATGGCCAACTAAATTTTAAGTCACTTCAACCTATTTGAACAGCGTATATGTGGTAAGTAACAAGTTATGGAGCAAGTAAAAATTTAGTACACTGGAATAGAATTTATTCTATTTTTTCGTGCAAATGCTCCCAAAGTCGTTTAGGTCTATTTTTCTCTTCATATATTTCTTCATTTATTTCTTCTAATATAAAATTTAGGATATCGCGTAGTACGCCATTAAATTCTTCTACAAACTGCTGCCTCATGTTCATCTCGTCAGGTTTGCAAATATATAAACTGCACTAGAACTTACCAACAACTAAACTTAGAACTTACCAGTGCGAACAGCACTTGCAGAAAAAGCAGTAACTTAAAATTTAGTTACCACTTACCTACTGTCCCCGTGTAAACAAGCCTTAAGAGCTTTATCTATTTATGAAAGTGCAAGTAAGTCAGCTTATAACTTATAAGCTGGCGCAGCGTTCTTCACGTTGGTTACGTCGCTTTTTCCTTGATTTTTGGCTACAGATTTATATGGAATATCCTGAAATAGCTGACCAGACAATAAATGTATTAATGCCTTTTTGAAACTACGTACCTGTACGAAAAATCATTTTCCACGTACGTAGTGACAAAAACAAAGTATTGCAATGAGCTT
The DNA here is from genome assembly GCF_000390285.2 of Anoplophora glabripennis. Lineage (NCBI taxonomy): Eukaryota > Metazoa > Arthropoda > Insecta > Coleoptera > Cerambycidae > Anoplophora > Anoplophora glabripennis. The sequence goes on from NW_019416512.1 coordinate 1,922,873, forward strand.
AATACAGAATTTGGAATGCGATTGCAACTTACGACAATAGCACCTGATTTTAACATATTATGTAAAAATATTTAAGCACATCCCAGTCTTTGATTATATTTACTCTTTTCTTAATTACTCAATAAGTATTTACTTTAAACTTTAAAGTCTTACATTAATTTAGTGGAATATTTATTTTGTTAATCGTAGTATTTATAAATATATTAATAATCAGTAAAGACTGTGTTCGAAAATTTTTTTTAGTATGGGGGTTCCTCAAAAAAATCTAAATGTTGGCGGGGCTCTGCAGGTTGTAAAAGTTTGAAGACTGCTGGATTAGCCTAAGCTTAAGCAGCAAATTCGCTTTAAAACATACAGGGTGCTTGGTAAGTCGATGCATTCCTTGCAGGAAGTTATAGTATAAGTGATTTGGGATATATTTTCATAATATACCATATTCCGAAAATGCTTAGTTTCCGATCTACAGGGTATTAAAGTTTTAATAAAAAAAATGCATTTACAAATATTGCGAAAACTGCTCGGAATATTTTAATGAAATTTTGCAAGCTTTAACAGTTAACAACAATACCTGTTTTACGATAAAAATATTGTTCTCAGTTTCACCAGTGGCGTCCGCGCTGGCACATCTCTGGATATTTTTGAAGAAAAAAATGATACGCCACTGATTTTTCTTAAAATTAAAATTATTTTTGAATTCTTTGTTCAATATGGAAGAGAAAAGGTATCTCGTATGTTTTTTTTACGACGTACCGTTTTCGAGTAAAAAAATTAAACGTAATCCGGTTTCAATAATTTGAAAAATAGCGGAAATTATGCACTCTGCTTTTTTGCACCAATTTTATTACAAAAAATTATTACTCCTCACAGTTAACAACATCAGTCTAAAAAACTTTATCAGTTTTTAGATTCACTATTCACTATCTAAATAGAAATTAGCAAGTTGGCTGTGCACTCGTTTTTGTTATTGTTTGACAAAATTAATACTAGCTGTCACTTTAGTAATCTCGTGTTGTTAAGTCTGAGAAAAGGCCATACTAAAATCACGATTTTAAGACAGACTCAAAACATTTTTGGAAAACCTTAAAGAAGTTGAACATTTGCTCGAGTGTGGACGGTCCTCAATCGTATTCAGATATTGCCAGTGCTGACACATTTAACAAGACTTTTGCTCATAGATAGAAATACGTTGGTATATAATGATGTCGCCGACCATTGTGATTTTATTAAATCCTGTTACTTTATTAATAGATGGCAAAATATGGATGATGAATATGTTTTNGTTGGTTACGTCGCTTTTTCCTTGATTTTTGGCTACAGATTTATATGGAATATCCTGAAATAGCTGACCAGACAATAAATGTATTAATGCCTTTTTGAAACTACGTACCTGTACGAAAAATCATTTTCCACGTACGTAGTGACAAAAACAAAGTATTGCAATGCGCTTAATACAGAATTTGGAATGCGATTGTAACTTACGACAATAGCACCTGATTTTAACATATTATGTAAAAATATTTAAGCACATCCCAGTCTTTGATTATATTTACTCTTTTCTTAATTACTCAATAAGTATTTACTTTAAACTTTAAAGTCTTACATTAATTTAGTGGAATATTTATTTTGTTAATTGTAGTATTTATAAATATATTAATAATCAGCAAAGACTGTGTTCGAAAAATTTTTTTTTAGTGTGGGGCTTCCTCAAAAAAATCTAAATGTTGGTGGGACTCTGCAGGTCGTAAAAGTTTGAAGACTGCTGGATTAGCCTAAGCCTAAGCAGGAAATTCGCTTTAAAACATACAGGGTGTTTGGTAAGTCGATACATTCCTTTCAGGAAGTTATAGCACAAGTGATTTGGGATATATTTCCTTAATATACCATATTCCGAAAACGCTTAGTTTCCGATCTACAGGGTGTTAAAGTTTTAATTAAAAAATGCAAATTTACAAATATTGCGAAAACTGCTCGGAATATTTTAATGAAATTTTGCAAGCTTTAACAATTAACAACAATACCTGTTTTACGATAAAAATATTGTTCTCAGTTTCACTAGTGGCGTGCGCACATCTCTGGATATTTTTGAAGAAAAAAAATGATACGCCACTGATTTTTCTTAAAATTAAAATTATGTTTGAATTCTTTGTTCGATATGGAAGAGAAAAGGTATCTCGTCTGTTTTTCTTACGACGTACCGTTTTCGAGTAAAAAAATTAAACGTAATCCGGTTTCAATAATTTGAAAAATAGCAGAAATTATGCACTCTGCTTTTTTGTACCAATTTTATTACAAAAAATTATTACTCCTCACAGTTAACAACATCAGTCTAAAAAACTTTATCAGTTTTTAGATTCACTATTCACTATCTAAACAGAAATTAGCAAGTTGGCTGTGCACTCGTTTTTGTTATTGTTTGACAAAATTAATACTAGCTGTCACTTTAGTAATAACGTGTTGTTAAGTCTGAGAAAAGGCCATACTAAAATCACGTTTTTAAGACAGACAAAACATTTTTGGAAAACCTTAAAGAAGTTGAACATTTGCTCGAGTGTGGACGGTCAATCGTATTCAGATATTGCCAGTGCTGACACATTTAACAAGACTTTTGCTCATAGATAGCAATACGTTGGTATATAATGATGTCGCCGACCATTGTGATTTTATTAAATCCTGTTACTTTATTAATAGATGGCAAAATATGGATGATGAATATGTTTTCTCTCACGTGTATCTAAATTATCGATAGAAAAAAAAAATTTTAATATTAAATCAAATGCTGTTGATCCTGATTGTTTAACTGAAAACGTTACATATTTTATCTTTTACCTAATTTAAGTGATTCAGTACTTTTATTATTAATAAGTGTTAATAACTACTGGTGTGGTCCCGAATTCCTGGAAAAAGGCAAATGTGGTTCCTACTATTATTAATCATTTTAGGCCTGTAAGTATATTATCATTTCTTCGACTCTGTCGCGTTTTTGTAAATTTCATTGTACTTCCACAGCGTTGCATATTGTTATAGGATGATAGTTTTAGTGCTTGCGATAATGGTAGAGATAGTTGCCTAATTTTATTAGATTATAGCCGAGCATTCGATACTCTAGTCCAGCGGTCTTCAAACTTTTACGACTTGCGGAACCCTGCTAACATTTCGATTTTTTTGAGGAACCCCTACACCTAAAAAAAATTTTCGAACACATTTTTTACTGATTATTTAATATATTTATAAATACGATTAACAAAATAAATATTTCACTAAGTAAAAATTAAAGTAATACTTTAAAGTTAAAGTAGCAATCGCATTTCAAATTCTGCATTAAACGCATTGCAATACTTCGTTTTTGTCGCTATGTACGTAGTTGCAAAAGCCATTCATACATTCATTGCCTGGTCAGCAATTTCAGGATATTCCTTATAAATCTCTAGTCAAAAATCAAAGGAAAGGCGACGTAACCAACGCGAAGGCGCTGCGCCAGCTTATAAGTTATAAGCCGACTACTTGCACTTGCGTAAATAGATAAAGCTCTTATAGTAACATATATGCGTGTACTTATAAAAATAAAAAGTTTTAAGAGTATACATTTTTTTAAATTTTATAATTGTCGATATCAAAATTTTAAATTTTTGAATGAGTCGCGGAACCCCCAGAGAGGTTGTGCGGAACCCCAGGGTTGCGCAGAACACAATTTAAGTACCCCTGCCGCCGCCGCCCTAGGCTGTGCTACTCTTAGTACTAAACTTAATTACTTTGGTGTTAGTAATGTCTAAAAATTATTTAAGTAGTAGACACCAAAGAGTTTTTTTTAAATAACACGTTTTTTGCTTACCTCACTACCTCAAGGTAGTATTTTAGGTCCCCTGCTTTTTTCCGTACTTCAGATTTGTCTAGTCACCTAGAATTTTGTCGATGATACCAGTATGCTGATGACACTCAAATCTATTATTCTTTTGATTATCGTGATCTGGATAAGGCTGTTGAAAATATTAATTCAGATCTTGCTGCTATTAGTAGATACTCTAAAGCTCATGGATTAATTATTAATGAAAGTAAGATAAAAATATTAGTGTTTGGTAGTCAGCGTAATCTTATTCTTTCAAGTCACTCTTTTAATGTTGTATTAAATAGTATAACGTTACAACCAGTAACTATTTGTAACAGTCTTGGTTTAGAATTGGATGTAAATCTCAGATTTAATTCTCATGTGTCTAAATTGGTAAAAACGTCTTTTGGTAAATAAAAACTTTTTTATATGTATAATGATATTTTTATCTACTGATGTTAAGTTACGAATGTGTGACTCAATAATTCTTTCTCGAGTAACTTATTGTGATATCGTGTACTGGTTTGCATTGTTAGAAAGAGATAAATATTCTTTACAAAAAATCCAAAATACTTGCCTTAGGTTTTGTTATAACATTAGAAAATATGAACACATATATGCAGTTTTGTTTGACTCTAAATGGTTTAATCTACATGAACAGCTGCAATACTTATATGACAAAATTATAAAAAATTCCGATATACATGACTATATCACTAGAAATCGCAGCTTTACCTAAACTCTACAAATGTATTTAATTCGATGCCAGATAACATCAAATTATCTTGTAACATTACTATATTCAGAAAAAGGATCAAAGAATTTCTTGTACTTAGTCGAGGTCTTACATAGTTATTTCTGATTTATATTTTTTATATTGTTTTTTTTCTATTATATATGTATTTATATATTTGTTTAGGGTGGTTATACTGAACAACTTTGTTGGATATCGCCACACATAAAGACCATATTATTATTATTATTTTCAAATTTAGTTAAATTAAAGTCAAGTTAAATCTGGAGACCTAGGTGGACATTTAGTTGATCTTCGCCCTATCCACCCATCTCGAAAGACGTTGACCAAGTAGTTTCTTACTCTTAGTAGTTTCAGCATAGTGTAGTGGTGCACCATCTTGCGGAAGGCACAAATCATTTATGATTGGAAATACCCGATTCAGTGCGGGGAGCAAATCATCTTGCAGAAATTGTAAATATCGAGGACCATTTGTTCCTTGGAAAAGTATAATATTATCTATTATTGCGGCTCAAACATTCACATTCTCTAGGTACTGATATAGGACAAGCAATAGAGGTTTTGTTTGTGACAAAAATACTAGTAGCAAACGGACTGTGCATCACATAAAAAACAGTCTGTAGATATATGCTTATATGTTTCCTACTACTATTAATTAATTTTTTATAAACATTTTTATGCAAAAAAACGCATTTTTTTAGTTTTTTGCTTATAAAATTTAAAATAATTAAGTAATCTGAATTCTATGATGAGGGAATTTGTTGAGAATCGAAATACGAATAAAACAAGATCCAATCAGATAATTAGAAATGAAGAAAACCCGGAAAATCGGATAATTTAGCGTTTTTTTTTTAAATTCATTATTCATTTTTTAAGTTGTAGAGCTGAACCTGTGCACAAAAGTAGTAAATTATATGTACTTTAAGTGTACCCAAAGCAGGCGTTGTTGGACCATTAGTTTTTGCACAATTGCAATTTGAATTTTTTGGCAGTTTCTGGATGCGTTGTAGGTGGTCCGATTTTAATTTTTCAGCAGGATTTTAATACGTATTCTAATTTTCCGATAAAATGATGCAAAACAGATAAAATATTGCTCCANTTTTTCAGCTTAAATATGCATTTAATTTTTTTTTAATCACGCCATCGTATTATACTCATTTTTCTCTATCTGTTCTTAAAATTAATGACATTATGACTGAATCACCCTGTATATGTATTTATATATTTGTATTAGGGTGGTTATACTGAACAACTTTGTTGGATATCGCCACTCATAAAGACCATATTATTATTATTATTTTCAAATTTAGATTAGAAATGAAGAATACCCGGAAAATCGGATAATTTAGCGTTTTTTTTTAAATTCATTATTCATTTTCTAAGTTGTAGAGCTGAACCTGTGCACAAAAGTAGTGAAATATATGTACTTTAAGTGTACCCTAAGCAGGCGCTGTTGGACCATTAGTTTTTGCACAATTGCAATTTGAATTTTTTGGCAGTTTCTGGATGCGTTGTAGGTGGTCCGATTTTAATTTTTCAGCAGGATTTTAATACGTATTCTAATTTTCCGATAAAATGATGCAAAACAGATAAAATATTGCTCCAAACATGCTCAAAAACGGCCGGCGAATAATGGGGAAAGGTCGGGAGATAAGGGGCAGTGGAATACAATTTTGAATTATAGGTAGGTAGGTTCCAATGTGAGTTGAGTACCGAATATTTTATTCGGTTCAATTGCTGGATTGTTGGGCATTAAAGAAAGTGATCATTTGTGCAACGTTAGTTCTATTCTAGTCGCAGAAAAAAAATTGTAACCTGTCGTTCCATTAGATCCATCTCCAAAGTCCAAAGGGATGTGTATTATTTGGTCACGTTGCATCTTACACTTACATCCCTTTCCTGATTTACTATAAAAATGCATGTTTCCAGTGTAAATTAGGTACTTAGATATAGTTTTACGAAGTCAGTCGAACATGTATAAAAGCGCTTAGCAATAAAATTTTATGAGTTTCATAGGCGTCACTAAAAAAATTTTCTGCAAAAGGTAAAAAATTATAATAATTTGTATATAATGTGCAGAAAATTTTTATTACATGTTCATTTGACCAACGACATATTTTAATTATTTATGTCTTCAAATTTAGTATATTGATGGTAAATGTCTTTTGTTCCGTTTCAAAAGGTCTCTAAAATGTCATGTTGTAATAATATTAGTAAACAAAATATCTCTCTTATTTCTCCCTTTCGTAATTATAATATGAATGATTAATAGAAGGTGCCTATAATAAATTAAAATTATCTGAATCACACCAAATTCCGCATTGCTGCACTGCACTGCCAGGCCATTTGTCGACAACTGAATTGATGACCAGGTCGCCCAGTGCGGCTGTGTTTGTACCGAGTTTGCCCGCGCGCTCATTCTTCATTCTATAGGTATGGCAAAATAAATATGGGAAAAAGTTTTTCAAATATTACAATGCCGAGTTGTTGCGTAACGACGGAACCTGGTACATACTGCTTAGCTCTTTGGTCTTCAATTGAGATCGGAAAGACTATACATGTTCTAGAATTTTTTTTCCAAATGAAATTTACACCTTATGATACACAAATTGATCAAATCTATTTTTAGTAATTAGATTTGGTTTTAGTAATGTCTTTTATAGTAATATGTATTTTTAACGTCCATTACCGTGGGGAAATTTATGTGGCTTTACCTACGTCTCTCTAACCTTCCTACAATTACAAGGACCACAAAACCTTAATCAATTCAAGAAAAAATATTACTCTCGTTTTTAGTAAACTTATATTTTCATTTATAGCAAAGTCATTATTACACCCAGTAAATATGTCGGAAGTAGATTTGTTATCGAAAAAAAAAATGTTTCAACAAAAAATCATTCGATATAAATTCCCAGACCTTCCAGGTTTTTCTGAATCCACCCGTTTCCTCTTCAGAACACGTGGTTCACAAAAAAGCCAGCTCCGACCCCCTGCCGACATCGACTTTTCCCCGGAAAAAAGTTGGAAAACTTTTCATGAGTTCAGCGAGAAAGGGGAGTCGTAAAACTGTAGCAACTTTGGAACAATAAAAAAGAAAATACGGTTCTCCCCTCGTCTCTGTCTACAACCACCCCTAACAGGTGTCAGAACAGAGAGGGAAGTTGTGCCTCATTATTCTTTTATAAGGCCTTTAGTGAAACATTAATTTTATATTCATGCAAGTCTTTATGTAAGACTTACACTATTATTTAGATTAATACTGGTTTATTTCCCAAAGTTTACAAAAGTTTCCCTAATGCTGCTTTTGCATTCAAGTGAATGTTAAGTTATATTGATGCTAAAAGGGGTTGAATGTGCACATCAATAGTATATAAAGTGAGAAAAGAGAGAACGGAGAGCTTTAAATGGTAAAAAACAATATTACAAATACATTTCCCGATTCACGCTGGCCTCGCATGGCTTTTTCCACACGTCGGCTCAACATAACCTAACCTAACAACTTGGTAAACAAGTGCATATTCACTACGCATGCATGTAAAAAGTTTCAAACTGCTACTAACCTCCGTTACAAGACGTCCTACAGCACTTCAAATCATAAAAACTCGATCAGAACACACCGCATAGTCATTTCTTAATAGTTTAATAAGTTCTGGGAAGTTGGGGTAAAGAAGGGATAGTAATTTCGCGTGTAAAAAACTTTTAGTGTACGGACTCTTACGAGCATGTTCCAATATGGTGAAGTTTCGGCACTCAATGCGCAGCGCGTTTTGAAAATCAATAACGGCAAACGGTCTGCTTACTTATTATATTTCTTATTCATACACTAACTTGAAGATGAACTAACCTGTCATCTTGTCGCCTTTCATACTAACAAGAAACAGAAGAACAATCGACGCAAGCATAACATCATATCCTACTGTTCTAATTGCATAGATAGTCCGTAAGTTTATTTTGAATCTCAACTCTATCGCGCGCGGAAGAAACTTATTTTTAGTTTAGTTGACATTTTCATTTAAGGGGTTAATCCTCTGGTTTCGGTAAAGAACAAGTGGCTCGTTTGCCAGCTGGGTTGGTGAGCAAAACTGCATGAATTTGGCGGAAAGTTTGTGGTGGAAGTTTGCGAAATATTTGAGGAAGTCAAAGTTTGGCGGCTGCGCGTTTTCGTGCGAAAGTGGAATACGTATTTATTTATAACTTACGTATGTTGTCAACTAATTTAAGAAAGCACCTGTGGGGTTTTGATAAGTTTCGGGTTTCGAATATGTTGCAGATAATGTAACAAATATGCAGTAAATATACTGCATGACCTCCACAAAATAAGACGGCCTAATTTAATTCGAATCTATCGGATGATATTAAAAAAAACTGTTTACATTAGAGATATTTTTGTATGTTTTTTAATGGCCCAAACTATTTCAATGGATATAAGCGTTGATCGAGAATGCTATTTCTCACTCAATTCTCATTCAATTATAAAATGTGTGACTTTCTAATACTCTTCTTAATGAAAGAAGATAACTAGGAAATAACGGTTTTCAGTATTATAAAATGATGACACAAGGACACTTGACATTGATACTGGATATTACGAATATACGGGATGTTCCGATTAAAAACTCTCCATCTTGATAATCCAGATATTTCTACCAGCTCCCTAGACGTATGATTTTTCACTCGTTTAATTCCAATTTATCATCATAGAGTCAGACAAACTGGTCCAATTTCATTCAAAAACAGAAAATAGATCAAAATGCTTAAAAACGCCATTTTCATGGCATAATTCGTGTTGCAGAGTTCTGGTTCCATCTTTTTATCCACCCACCCATTTTTGAATTCATACATCTTTCTATCATCCACCTGTACCACCTATAAAACCCACCCATCCACCCATCTATCCATCTACTTTTTGTGCTGAGAGATGAGATAACAGCCTAGAAGATTGAGAATGCAATAAAACTTGTAGAATACTCTACTTTCTAAACAAAAGAAAACGATATCTACAAATCATTCTTATTTTTGTTGCTATAACGTGTTCTCTTTTCTTCAAAGGATCTATGCAAAGGGTTACGCTTTCGTTTAGTCCCTGTATTTTTCGTTTCTCTTTTTAAGAACCAACATAAATCGGCCATCATGTTGTGATCCCATCTTCCTTGATATCGCTATTCTATAACCTTCATATCCTGATGAGATCGTTCGCCTTGTTCTTCGCTATAATCTCTACGATTTTCAGGAAACCAATCCAGATGTGAATGAAGGAAGTGCAACTTGTAGTCCATCAAACATCCCAGGTCTTGGAAGTCTTTTATCAGTTTTAATACAATTTCTTCGTATTTAGGACTCTTGTTGTTTCCTAAAAAATTTGTCGCTACAACTTTGAAACTAGTCCAAGCACTCTTCTCAACGCTACTCATTGTAGTGAAAAATGTTGCATCCTTGAACAATGTCCGAATCTGAAGTCCATCGAATACACCTTCTTTCAATTTCGCCTCAGAAATATTCGGAAATTTTCGCCCTTTGTATATGTAGGGCGAAAACTTGTTGGTTGTTAAAAAGAGACAAGAAAAATAAAACGAATAAACGAAAACGTAACCCTTTGCATAGATCTTTTGAAGAAAAGAGAATACGTTATAGCAACAAAAATAAGAATGATTTATAGATATCGTTTTCTTTTGTTTAGAAAGTAGAGTATTCTACAAGTCTTATTGCATTCTCAATCTTCTAGGCTGTTATCTCATCTCTCAGCACAAAGAGTATATGGATGCGTGGGTTTTATAGGTGGTACAGGTGAATGAATAAATATGTGTGTTCATGCATGAACGACTGCATAGAAAGATGTAACACGAATTATGCCATGAAAATGGCATTTTGATCTATTTTCTGTTTTTGAATGAAATTGGACCAGCTTGTCTGACTCTATGATGATAAATTGCAACTAAACGAGTGAAAAATCATACGTCTAGTGAGCTGGTAGAATAATTTGATTTTTTATAACTTTCGTCGATCGTAAATGACGTTTTTTTTGAATTTTCACCAGTTTTTTGAATTTTTCCGAAAACTCAGAGCCGTTGGGCCAAATCTGAAGGCAGATTCTGATTCAGCGGAAAAAAATACATGGAAATACATGGGTCTGAATACCAGATCCGATACTTTTTTTTTTGTGGGGCTGTGTTATTAAAAATTTCTATTTTATCAAGTTCAAATATCTCGGAAGCCAATGACATGTTGGGAATTATTTCTATTACGAAAATTGATCAGAATTTAATGGTTTTTCGAGTCACCGAAAAAATTATGTGGTTTGGTTATTTGTGAAATCTATAATGCTATGAAATATTACGCCATTTTTACTCAGCAATGAAGTCTTTTGTGTGCACTTTACAACATATTTTGCAGACCTTAGATAACCCTTTTGGTTTTAGAGATATTCTGAGTAAATTGGTCTACTGGCTGAACAAATACCAAGCTGGTTGTCACATCGTCATATTCTCAGCGTTGCAAGGGGTTTATTGCTTCAGTTCTCAGAAGAAATCTGAGACTAAGCCCTCTGACTGGTATTTATATTTGCTATGCGCCATAGACTAGTGGACAAAGCCAATATACCAACCAGAGGAGTTAATCTCCAGTTTCAAAGCTTCTTCTGAAAGAGGTAGCGATATGTCTCTCGAAATGTCAAGAAGACTGAATCGTTCAGCCATTTATAAAGCAAATAAACTTCTGGTCGTTTGCAATTTAGATTTCAAATACTTTTCCACTTAAAAACAATCTATAAAATATAAAACTTAAGCAAGGATAGAACTAGAATTTCATCGCTTAATGTTTAATTTGCTAAAAACTGATATACTGTAGACAGCATGAGCTTTAAAAGTAATTAGTATCCATAAGGACCATCGATGCAGAAAATTCCTCGAAGGACGCATCCTAGCACCACCCTCCCAGCTATAATCGCTTAGGAAGCCGAAATCAGCCACGGTGACGATAGTGGATTTATTGTTTTCGACGGGGCGCCGACTCATTGATAGTGCGTTACTGTAAAAGCCAGCCTCGAATTCCTTCAAGGATGTGCTGATGTGGAATTCGGGGCAATTATCCCCTTTCACAGGACTGGTGTATTAGCATTAAGGAATGCAATTACTAAGTGTCTGTTCTACTTAACCCTCCGACCCAGGGAAAACGTTACGCAATATAGCCTTGCAGGAGGTGACGCTCGAAGGACTCGGAGATGGTTAGGTATACTTCTGATTTTATGTACGTTTCTGTGTAGTTCAATTGCAGTCTGTGGTTTTGTGGATCACCTAATCGATGTATGATGCTAGAATCATACAGAGCACTACATTAGCTATGCGCTATACATGTTAAGATGTTTATCGACCGGCAAACATATTGCGAACTGTTCGTATGTTGTTACAAATCTGCTTGCAAACAGCAGTTCTACGCTGACGTCCACAAAAATGATTTTTTATGTGCTCGCGGTTACGTTACCAAACTTCAGTTTAGCTGAAATATTGGTGTCAATTTTGTCCCATTTATAGAGTGAAAGATGAAAAAGTTATTATGTTTATTAATTTCGGCAAGAAAATTGTTATGGAGTGTTAAATATTAAAAAGAAACAAAAACATGGCGAGTGAAAAAATTTGAAAGAAAATTAAGTTATTCAAAATCGATAATTGACATACTCTCTCATCACTAGTCAGAGTAACCTCGATTACCTTGCAATTCGGATGATTCGGATTTTTACTACACCTTCGAATTTTGAAAAAATCACAATAATGGCGAAAAGCGCCTCTACCACCATCAGAATCCTAGACCGAGCGTTCAATATACCGCCTAGGACATCCTGCATTCCCCAAAGAAATGACCTCATAGGCAGAGGGCCCGAGGACAAAAAATCTCATGCCAGTTTCGAATTTCACTAAGCGAAGCGCCGAGGAAACAATTTCACGGAGCCTACAAAGAAGACGTTCAATCGTCTACCCCTGGTAAGGTTCCTGGTAAGACAGCGCAAAATCAGTTACACGATATTTTTACATAATACCTACTGCCAATTTTTTATGTATGCTTTGTAGACAAAAGTAGATAATATGCGACACAAAACGACGTTTTAAAATACAGGGTGTCCCGAAATTAATACAACAAAATTTGGTCACAGATTCTTAAGACAAATTTAGGGGACCTGTATTTTTTCTTTTTGCCAAGTGGCCCCCTCTTTCGAAGTTACAGCCCCTTGAAATCCGCCCCTAAGAATAATCTTTTTTTATATCTCAGAACCCTGCTGTTTTACGAGAATCACTAAATTTGGTACACCGGGATTTATGACGTGGAATCTGATGGTGCTACGCTTTTTGGAGGGGAACTCCCTTAAGACAATTTTTCGTGGACCCCCTCTTCTTTGGAGCCAAAAAAATTTGGTCGCATATTTAAATTTCTTAAAAATTATCAGTCCACTAGAAAGCTATTAAATTTAGAAACTTTTTGTCTCTTTATAATTTTTTCGTAAAACGCAATGTTTTCGAGATAAATGTCAAAATGCGATCGAATACATATCGTGATTCGCCATTTTCCTCAAAAACATTGCGTTTTATGAAAAAAATATCGAGATAAAAAAGTTTCTAAATTCAATGGCTTTCTAGCTAACTCATAATTTTTAAGAAATTCAAATTTGCGACCAAATTTTAGTTCCCAAAAAGCGTAGTACTATCAGATTCCACATGTCATACAGCCCCTGTGTACCAAATTTAGTGATGCTCGTACAACAGGTTTCTGAGATATAAAAAAGACTATTCTTAGGGGCAGATTTAATGGGGGCTGTAACTCTGAAAGAGGGGGCCACTTTTCAAAAAGAAAAAATACGGGTCCCCTAAAGCCTTAAGAAACTGTGACCAAATTTTGTTGCATTAATTTCGGGACACCCTGTATATACCCAGGAATCAAATTTGAAACAATTAATGGCTGTTTTTAATATAAGTAGGAATACAGTTGGTTCCAAAAAATGTACAACAGAATACGTCGGACACCTACGCTATATACGAGGTGATTCAGAACTTACAAAAAAAAATGTTTGAATTTACAGGGGTCTCTTATAAATACAATTTTGGAAAAAAATCAAAAAGGGCAATTCGGCAATGATTTAAAAATACACTTCTGCACGGCATTGGAAACTGGTCCAGTGTAAAACCTAACCTTGAACCGGTACGGCGGCAATGTGAAATAAAAAATTAACGGACAAAAAATTGAAAAAATTTCTTTCCTAAGGAAAGAAATAAATAAATTCTATAACACCAATTTTATATCAGCAAATTCAACTGCTTTTGCCGCTGTTGTTATTAATTAATAAAATTAATTTATGATTTTAATTAATAAAATAATTTAATATATTTGTTTTTACAATGGTTCAAAATTTCGCTCACCGACGTGTAAACCCATTTGGACCCCTCTTACTCAGTTTCTATAAACTAACACAAATGTTGTCTTGCTTCACCATAAATTAAAACCATATCCATCAACTCGGAGTTGCTATACACACAAGCCTTTTTTGACACTTGAACAACTAATGTAAACACTATCGCAAAAACGTTAATACTAAAATCGGATTTCAGTATTCGGAATCGCCTGGAGCCACGTGAAGAGAGAGCGCATTGCGCACAGCACACAACGCGAATGACGCTAGAGACTACAGTAACCCAGCGATGTAAGGATAATTTACGATGACTCCATTTTTCATGATGCATCTATTGACGAATTTTTTTGGATAAATTGTGAATCACCCTGTATACACAGTGATAGATACGCCGATGCAGATTGATTTTCGACATATTTAAAACGTCATCGTCGCTGATACTGATCGTTGTTTATACTGTTTTTAAGGGAAATACTATTTTTTACAGGAATTTATTAAAAAATAATTGTTACCCGGTAGTCCAGCACTTATACAAGACATAAGGATTGTCTATACTATTAAATACTGTTGATATATTTTAAGCAAATAAATAAAAATAAACTTAAGCAGTGATGAATATCGACAGTTCAAGTCCTTGCTGTTATTGCACAATATTATTGTGCATTATTATTCACCCTTAAGTGTCTTGATCAATTTATTGTCTGAAAAATTGATAAATCCAAAACACATTTTAAAGAATATTGTTAAACTCAAAATTCTTGGGTAAAACACAAATATCTAGTCGCTTTCAATGTATGCAGTTATAGAAAATATAGGCAATAGAACATTTCAAATCTTCCGTCATATAAAAAAAAGGGATTTGTTGTCTTCAGTAATATTTCTATTAAAGGATTATTTTCAAATGTCAAGACAAGCAAGTCAAACATATCAGGTCAATAGAATACAACTACAGTAATTTGAGACTTTCACTAATCCCACTTCTGAGGTTAACAGAAATTTCATTAATAAAATTACCATTTTAAAATATGTTAGGAATTGATAGTATACATAGTTACATAACTTAAAATTTTGATCATAAATACGTCCGAATTAGTCTTATTTAGAAAAAATATATAAAAACTGCTGCAATTGTATTTACTGTGGACAAAGATCATTAATTATTACCCACAACTAAACCTCTCTAATACTAATAATAATTTTGTCGATATAACTTATCGACATCACATAAGTAGACTATTAAATATTTTTTAATATCCAGTTCGAAGGACCAAAAATTAATATTCTATTAATATAACGTGTTGAGTGTTTCTTAATACAATTCCTTATTGGCTATTATCACATTTAACTTTGAGCATATGGTCTGAAACTGTTATTTAGATATTCAGATACAAAATTTGTAATAAGGGTTATATACACAAGGAAGTGAGAAGGATAAATAAGGGATTCAAGATTTTGCCTGCACTTTATTTCTTAAAAATAACTAGAACAGTTTATATACAAAAGCAGTCTTTATATAAAAAAAAAGTTAAATACTCTATAAATTAACATTCATAAACTTTATTTTTCACTACTCACCATCAAATTAGGAAGTTTTTTCAAAAACTCAACGTGGAGCTCCAAAAGCGTATTTACGTTAAGTCTCCCACTAACAAATTTGAACATTTCCACCATGATTTGTTGTTGGTTTTCCTCGTTCTGAGTGCCGATACAATCCTGAAAAATGCCAACTATCTCGTTGGGAGATTTAACACGAACCAAAATGTCTTTTCTCAAAGTTACTTCAGCCTCATTACCATATGAATCTAATATTCTGTCGAAAAACTCTGTCAGGTTGGTACTCTGCAACCTCTGAACAACGATATCGCTCAATTGTACGACAGATATTCGATTTAAGTAACTAAAAATATCGCTCGGATTTTCTATAAGCGGAAGAAGACACTGGTCTATAACATCTTGTCTGCTGAAAACATTCTTACTTATGGTCTCTTCGAGGCCTGTTTTAATGTCATCTAGTGGTCGCGTTTCAAAGACGTCAGAGAGAGATCGCTTCTCAAGGGACTGCTTCATAATGCATGTGAAATAAACCGATTCTTCTCCGGGATCTTCGATTGTACTTGTTAACATTTTCAGTGTGCTTGGAAGACCAATTTTTTTTATTATATGTTTGATGATAACCTTAAAATCAGAATCTGAGAGGAAATCTTCAACTTCAAGTTTATACTGAGTTTTGACAAGACCAAGAATTTGTTGTTTTTCAGTGGAAGATAAGATCATTTTGAGGAGTTCTTCAAATGTTCCCTGTAAAGTTAATAAAACACTATCTGAACTGAACTACCAAAATTTACAATACAATTACTATATGTTATTTTTATACAGAGTGGTCCATTAGTCTAGAAAAGTATAGCTTTATTATTCAAAACAGACAAAAAAACTGTTCAAATAAAAATTGGAGTCGGTTAAAAAAATCCTTCAAATATACAGGGTAAGAAATAAAAGCGTGGCTGTCAAAATACAAGATTTTTTAACGTAGGTATTTGAAAATGTCATAAATTACACTACCACACAAAATAAAATGTGGTCTGTACTTTTCTTGCGACCTGTTATCCGTAGTAGTTTTGCCTCCTTATCACGAATCCGGTGTCAGAATTGAGCTATCACTTCACAGGAATTTCCTAACCTCAAAAAACAGGTCAAACAGTAAAAATTCACAAAAAAGTGCTAGGAAAAGTAGAAATTTTTTTTTCTATATTCAAATGTTCATTTACATGGTTAAGACCCCGCCGAACGTGAATCCACGGTCGGAATTGATGGTTCTTTTTTTAACCTAAAAAAACGGGTCAATTAAGGTCAGATATCACGAATTTTCAAAAAATAACAGATTCGCGCCAAATTTGGTAACGGGGGTTTTCGCTGGTCACGGATCCGAGGTCAATTTTGCAAATTTCAAGATGGCGGATCCAAGATGGCCGACCAAATTTTCAAAAAATAACAGATTCGCGACGAATTTGGTATACGGGGGTTTTCGAGGTCAGTGATCACGAATCCGAGATCAGCTTACAAAATTCGTTGTTAAAAATTTAATCAGTTACCTATGTACTTTAAGAAGGTTAAAACATGATTGAGTAGGTACTCAAGTTATAGGGCAAACAGAAATATTACAAAATGAATTTCACAATTCTGATCTCGAATTCGTAATCAGTGATCCCAAAAATCCCCGTATACCAAATTTGACGCGAATGTTATTTTTTTAAATTTGATCGACCACCTTGGATCCGCCATCTTGAATTTGGCAAAATTGACCTCGTATCAGTGATCAGCGACCCCGAAAACCCCCGTATACCAAATTTGGCACGAATGTTATTTTTTCATCCACCATCTTGAATTTTGAAAAACTGACCTCGGATCGATGATCAGCGACCCCGAAAACTCCCGTACACCAAATATGGCGCGCGAATATTTTGAAAATTCGTGATATCTGATCTTAATCGACCCGTTTTCTTGAGGTTAGATAAAGAACCATCAATTTTGACGGCGGATTCACGTTCGGCGGGGTCTTAACCATATAAACGAACATTTGAATATAGAAAGAAAAATTTTTGTATTTTTTCTAGCACTTTTTCGTGAATTTTTGCTATTTTTGACGTGTTTTTTGAGGTTAGGAAATTCTTGTGATGTGATAGCTCAATTCTGACACTGGATTCGTGATCAGGAGGCAAAAATACTATACTGGATAACATATGTCGCATGAAAAGTAGACAACTTGTTTTTTGTGTCGCTGTGTTATTGCACGTGGTAGTATAAACAGTTTTACATCTGGCCGGATGATTGGTGTCAAATTATTTACAAAAATTCGTTAAATTTTTCAGAGAACATAACCTATTAAAATTTGTTTTTAATTGATAACGTTTAGAACCAAAATATTTTACAAAGCCTAGCCTCCTAGACTCCAAATCTATAAAACATTCATTATTACTTACCAGGTCTTTTTATAGCCACGGAGAATTTATAAATTTCAAACAAAATTGTATCCAATTCTTAAATGCAACATCTTGCGTTTAAGTGTATAATATTAGAAATATTTCTATTCTGTTTTAATTGAGACATTTTTATAATTATTTTCACTAAATTTGAAGATATTTTAAATTTTTTATAAATGACCTTCGCAATAACCAAGAACTGTTTGTGCGAGTGCGTTATAACTTCAACAGACATATTAGGTCATGCTTGCAGCAAAATGGAAATTATTTCGAGAATATTCTTTAAATTTAATTTTGCATTTCTTGTTTTTCGTTTGTATTAAACTTTATTTCAGATAAATAACTTTACCTAATACATGTCTCATAGTCATAAGTTATCAAACATTTTTCATTAATTAATAGCAAATTATTCTTAATGTTATTATTAAATTACCAGCTTATTGGCAGAAAGTGTCAATTTCTTAATATGATAAATAACAATTTATTTGTTATGACATCCGCCTACTTTATTTTTACAAATTTTCGCAATTACCCCTTTAGTGAAAGATGACGCATCTAATTTTTTTAGTAGAAAACTATCGGTTTTATCGAAACATTACAAGAGGTAAAAAAGTTGCGCAATAAATCAGCCTTCTCAATAAATATTTTTAAATAAATAATTTGCTACATATAAAAAATTTCTAATAAAATATTGCAATGGGGTTGACTGTTTCACTTCTTTATAAAATATGCCAATGATCGAAAAAATTTTGAAAAGTTGTTTCTTTATTAGTAGGATGCTCATACCAAGCTTACTGGTACCATTTTTGCTACTTCATTTAAAAACACCCTGTATATCACCTTAAAAGGAAAACGCCAATTTACAAAACACTCTGTATAAAATTTATGTGAAGACATAAATAACCCTTACCTCGGTTTTTGATTTTTCTATCAACTGCCTAAACTCAGCTTTAGGGTCCAATTTCTTGGGAGACGTTTTCTTAATCACGCCCAGCCTCTTACTTTCCTCAATCCCATTTACTTTAGGTGGTTCTCCATTCTCCGACTCCTCCCTCTTGAACTTATCAATGTTCTTCTTATAATAACTATCTAACGCCTTATAGACATTAGGAACGACTGGGACTTTAAAAGGGAAACGGTGGATTTCCGCTTCGCTCTGCTTGGCCAGATCTCCTATCGTTTTAATCTCCTTGTTTTTCAATTTGTTCATCAACGTGGTTATGAACATGGGGCTGGTAACCCGTTTGAGTATCAAGATAACGTTCTCCTGGCAATCCACCAATTTGGGGTAGATCGGTTTGTCTTTCTTCAACATTAGAGGGTTCACCATCTCCAAACTGGGTTCTGTTTCGAAGTTTTCTGTCTCTGTCAGCTTTTCGGAGCTTGACGACTCATCGGGAGAACCCGAAGCTCTATGAACTTGTTCTTCCTCGGTCACTGATTGTATAAACTCGTCAAAGACCGGATTAGCTTCTGAAACGCGATTGTACTCGTCTTTGATGAATAGTTTCTTCGAAGTGAGGCAAGGATCGCTGAAGTTCACTCTCTTTCTCTAAAATAATTTTAAATCAGCATTTAGTTTATATTCACACATTAACGCATATTTTATACATTTAGGAACCGATATCCCAAAAAAAAATGTAACATTAAATATTTTGATAATTTGAAAATGCGGCGCCCAACGTGGGTCACTTTGACGAGAATATTTTAACACAAACTCTGAGTTAAATACCTGGGAGTAATTTTTGATCAACAATTAACCTTCATTGATCACAATAATTACTCTACTGTAAGATCATCCGAATTATTAGGTTTCATTATTCACAGTTGTAAAAAAAATGTGTTTATAAACATGCAACATTACATTCTTGAAAGAGATGTTGTTATTTTGACTGTTACTGACCTTCGCGCAAGGAGAAATTCCGTCAGACTCTGAACCATCCGACATTTTCCTCTTCAAAATGCTGCTCCTCGGTACAGCCATTGGACTAGGCACCTCCCTCGAAAACGTCAAGAGATCTTCTTCCTTCACATCTCTGCTAGCCTCCTCGGAACTAGGATTTTGGTTGAAATTGGACATCAACTTTTTGATTCTGGCTGTAGATGGAGACATTGTCACACTCCGTTTCTTAATAAATAACCTGTGGGTCATCGGCGAGCTGACATTCACCATATTCAAAAGTCTGGAAGCTCTCTCCTGAATGGTACTGTCTTTTGCGGACTTCGTGCTTCCGATATCGGGCATGTCTAGTTTCTTGTGACAAACTTCTTCAACTCGGCAGGTATCATCTTCTGGTTCATTTGGTTGGTGTTGTGTTTCTTCAATTTGGAGAGGAGTGTTATCAATTTTGTCGTTTTGTTGGTCCGGTACATCTTTAGGAGCAACTGTGTCAAAATTCCGTTCAACTTTGTACGGAACTTCTTCCATCTTCATAGAAATGGGTTCGTTTTGTCGGGAACCCTTATCAGCTTGGTTTGGAATCCGTTCTAATTCCGTGAGAATATCGCCAAGAAGGACAGGCATCTCTCCATTTTCGTTCAGGTTTACCAATTGCCTGTCTTGGTTCACAAACTCTTCATTATCTTGGTGTTTTTCGACATTTCCTTCTAACATTAGTTCTAGCATCTTCTCTTTCTCAATTTTGTCCAATTCTTCCATATCCGCCTTGAAGTTGATTGAAATGGGCACTCTGTTGTCTTCAGGTTCGCCATCATCTGAACTACATTTGGAATTTATAGGAGAAATATCCAATGTATTGTTCAATAGTTCGGAGGTTCTGTTAGGGGTCTCCTTGGTCACCGGCGAAGATGGAAGGCTGCTACTTGCTTTTGATATTGGTGATTCTAAAATAAAAATAAAAAATGAAAATTTTTAGAACTCCCCTGGGGGGTATCCCATTAATGTTTAAGTACAAGATATTACTCTTCATAGGATGGCACTGTGATGAAAAGACATTTTTTTATTAAAGACAAATGATAGGAAAGTCACATTTTTTAACAAGCATAAAAAATCTTTAAAAAGAAATTATATCATCATATCATATCATATCGTCTTTAAATCATAAAAAGAACGTCTCGGCAACTTGGGATGAGTAAATCGAAAATTTGAAAAGTTCTACATAAGGATGGTAGAAATCCGTACCATTTACAACCTGTGCAAAATTTAATTCCGGGAGATGTAGACACCTGAATTTTTGTTAGTGGTTGTTTTAAAGTCACAACATAATCCAGAATTCTTACTAGAAATACTTTGGACCGATGAAGCTATGTTCACAAGGCGAAGGATTGGTGAATTTTCACAATATTTAGTTACAAGAAAATCCTCATGAAATTTGGACAAGATCTTTTCAACACGAATTTTCTGTGAGAGTGTGGCTCGAAATAATTCGGACCTTTCTTCTTGTCACCCCATCTAAATTCCCAGTCATTCCTAAACTTTCTAGAAAACCATTTATTTGAATTATTAGAGGATGTTCATTAAATATAACACAAAATAGCTGGATACAAATGGATGGTGCTCCTGCGCATTTTAGAAGAATAATACAAGAATGACTTAATCAAAATTATATGGGGCGATGGATAGGTTGAAGATCAAATACCAATGTCAACCATAGTAGTGCAGAGAATTCAATGTCTTGGCCAGCCAGATTGCCAGATCTAAACCCCGAACGGCGAATCTTAGGGAAAAAATTCAAGTTACCTTTTTTACATATTTAGTGCATTAGAATATAAATCTGTTACAATAACTTCTAAAAAATACAGTGGCATAGTTTTGTTTATAAAAAGAGAACGGCCCCTGTCCAGTTGTACACCACTGGTTGAACCTTTAGAGCTCGTATTTTAAGGAATGCAAGGCCTACTGTCATACATTATCTGTACCAAATTTTATTGAGATCGGTTAATAGATTTCGGAGATATAAACAAAAAATCATTTTTTTTTAACAACGTCAACACCCTGTATCTCTAAAACGAGGCCGTTCCAGACCTATGTTTATAAGGCAAACACGTATTATTTTAAAGAGATCCATCCGCCCTCGAATTTTCCTGCATAAAATTCGGACCACCCTGTATATGCACACACAAATGTAATATGTATGTATCTATGTACCAATCTCTTTATTAATAAACAATTAAAAGTAACGTTTTATAATTTAATATCGTTACATTATACATACTCCATTAATTCGAATTTTTCAGTACTCCGGCACTCTTAGGTTTTTAATGGTGCCGGATTAATGAGATTTTACTGTATTTAATTAGTTAAACTTAATTTTTAAACCCTTAGGACTTTTCTTTATTAAGAACCATTTTTAAAAATAGAATTCATTATAGTGCAATATACAGGGTGTTTCAGGAGATGTACATACTTCAGTATGTTCAATTTTAAGCAAAAAATTTCCTATGAATTTAGGTCTGGAAACGCTTCGTTTAGGAAATACAGAATGTCAAATTAAAAAAAAATTATTACATTTCCTTTAATAACTCCCAACTACTTTGAGTTAAATTCATGAAATTTTGTATGCGGAGGTTTCTAGGGACGGGAAATTCAAATTTTATGGACGATTGGATTTACCAAATTACGTGAATCGCGTTTTCTTCTAAGTTGTCATTATCATTCTGAACAAGCAGATAATCAAAATGCTAATGAAAAAAATGTACATTACGCAAACAAGACTTGTATCCTTTCCACATTTAAAACGTATAGAATTTTCAACCAAGAGATTATGCCAGCAGATTGGAATTTTGTGAATAGATCAACGCTAATCGTCAACTAGTTCCAATGATACTTTTTATTGACAAAGCTGATACATAATTAGCACCCTAATACATAATTTGCATGCATCATCATCTTTAGATGAGTTTTTAACGGAAATGGCTGATCCTAGAGACTTCAATAAGGTGTACATTTCTTAAGTAGAAAAGATAGGGGAAAATTTCTCTTCCGAAATGACATACACTGTGGTACAAAAAAGTTGAAGCAATTTAAAAGGATCGTAATGGTTGCTTGTGGCGCCCTCTGGGAGATACAGCTAATCATCCATAAAATTTGAATTTCTTGTCCCAAGAAACTTCCGCATACAAAATTTTATGAATTTAACTCAAAGTAGTCAAGAGTTATTAAAGAAAATGTAATAAATTTATTTTAATTTGACATCCTGTATATCCTAAACGAAGCGTTTCCAGACCTAAATTAATAGGAAATTTTTTACTTAAAATTGAACGTAGAATAACATACTGAAGTATGTACATCTCCTCCTGAAACACCCTGTATTTAGTTTTAGACTGATACGTAAAATATTGAGATCTCTAAATGACATTTTTCAAAAGTTAGCTTAGATCGCATTAGTAATATGTATGAACTCTATGCAAAATTTAAGATTTATTATATCTGTATTAAATTTCAAAATTGTTTTTCACTTTGATACTGTTTATATTTAATTTATAAATGTTTTATAAATTTCCTGTAATTAGGAGAGTCCATTGAAAATAAACTATTATTAAATAATTTTCTTGACATATAACTTGGCAAACTTGCAAATTTTATTTGCAAGGTATGCAAATCAGCATTCGCTGACTTGACACTTCGCTCATGCATGCAGCACACCCAGGAATGAAGCTTTTCATCTGGGAAAATAGCCCTTTTTAGAGCTGAATTGTGGGAGTGAAAAAAGGTGCAGCTTTTAATATATAAGAATTATTTCCTTTTACATGTAGTCCAGGCGGTACTTGTTTCGGGTTGGGTAAAACGCATATGATCGGAGATTTTTGCTTTAACGGCTTCTAAATAACATCAGAAATGATAATATTTCTATGTAAATAAAAAAAAACGTGGGCTTAATTGTTATTGCAAAAAAGTATAAAAAAATAGCAAAAAAATTCATTTTTTTCTTGGATGTCTCGTCGACAACTTTGCAACTATTCGTTTCAGACAAAAATGGAAGAGGAAAAAAAGTTTTGTAATTAAATTTTTATCAAGATAGAGTTAGTAGTTGCAATTCGAAAAAATAATTATTGTTGTTGCAAATATCGGAAAAATCATTTAAAAAATTGCACAAAATGCTAGTTTATTTGTCAATTTTTTTCAGACACTTGAATAACACCTAGGATCTTCATACTTTTTCCAATTAAACTTCTTAGTGCATAGAATCATCACACCAAATTTCATCCAATTCGGTTCGATAGTTTTTACATAATAATTGTTTAATTTTTTTTATTTTTTTAAATTAAAGAATTTTCAAAATCAAATTTCTAAAAATCTAAAGCCTTTGAATACTTGAAAATTTCGCCACAAAAAGAAGAGCTCTCAAGCTTTAAAATGCTTTTTGAAAAATTCAAATCGGATGATTAGGTGAGCCGTGGTGATTGTTTAAACATTTTCGCAATTTTCACGCTTATAAACAATTGCAATAATTTAATGTTTTTTCAATTTTTTTTTTATTTTAAAATATGGTTTGAAAGTACTCGGAAAGGCGAGTATTTAAAAAAAAACCTGATGATCCGCCCATTATTTTCTGGTTATAGCCCGTTAAAGTTAACCCTTATTTACAGCAAAACTATAAGGGCTGTTTTTTAAACCAATAGGTTTGTTATTCCGAGTACTTTCCAGATATAAATTTTCAAAATTTGCAATCATGGACGTCCCATTTAAAATGTCACTCAAAGATATTCAAGACCACGTGAAATCAATGAGGTATCAGTGGTGGGGGGAGCAAACACACAGCGACTACGATCTGAATTCTCGAGTTCAAAATTGCGAAACTCGGAAAAATTTCACTTATCTCAGCGTCTAATGGACCAATTTCGATGATTTTTTTTTAAGTCAATGTATCGCAACTAAAAAATTCAATTATCATATTTTCAACTACATTTTATTATTACTTATTGGACTTTTGACATGCCGAAAACAGTTACTTTAAAAAATGATTCATTTATTATGTTTATTTATTTACTACGTTAATTTTCAAGACCAAAATATTTGCATGTTTCACCATGTTGTTGGTATTAATTAAGTATCCAAAAGATTCTTATACTTTTTTCATAAATAAAAAATAAATTTTAGATAAATATTTTAAAAGTAAACGAAAAAATTAAAATTATAATTATTCACAATTTATGTGAGTAATAATTTTTGAAAGACTTAGAAATTTATCGTACAACTAAAAATTAATACCAATTTTCAGTTGTTTATTTAAATAATTATTGTTTAAACAATTTTATAATATTTAAACAAACTTACTAGTATTACCTAAAATTTGAAAAGAACATTAAATTATTGCAATTGTTTATAAGCGTGAAAATTGCGAAAATGTTTAAACAATCACCACGGCTCTCCTAATCGTCCGATTTGAATTTTTCAAAAAGCATTTTAAAGCTTGAGAGCTCTTCTTTTTGTGGTGAAATTTTCAAGTATTCAAAGGCTTTAGATTTTTAGAAATTTGATTTTGAAAATTTTTTAATTTAAAAAAAATAAAAAAATTAAACAATTATTATGTAAAAACTATCGAACCGAATTGGATGAAATTTGGTGTGATGATTCTATGCACTAAGAAGTTTAATTGGGAAAAGTATGAAGATCCTAGGTATTATTCAAGTGTCTGAAAAAAATTGACAAATAAACTAGCATTTTTTGCAATTTTTTAAATGATTTTTCCGATTTTTGCAATAACAATAATTATTTTTTCGAATTGCAACTAACTCTATCTTGTTCAAAATTTAATTACAAAACTTTTTCCTCTTTCATTTTTGTCTAAAATGAATAGTTGTCGACGAGAAATCCAAGAAGAAAATGATTTTTTTTGTAATTTTTTTATACTTTTTTGTAATAACAATTAAGCCCACGTTTTTTTTATTCGCATAGAAAAATTATCATTTCTGATGTTATTTAGAAGCCGTTAAAGCAAAAATCTCCGATCATATGCGTTTTACCCAAGTACACCCTTTGTAAGACAGATACCACCTGGACTAATGGACAATTCTCGAAATCTATATTTATTTAAGTGGATGAATTTTAAAAACCTAACACCCCCATACATATTATTTGTAATTTAGAAAAACTTACACTTTCACTGTCTGGACTCATTTACATCGCAAATTATCTCTCAGTTCTAAACGAAAACTCTTACCTAAAACATCCTCCATTTCCATGGACAACTTCTGATGATCCGACAATTCTAATTTGATTTCGAACTCCCCCACCAACAGGTCTCCTGAGTGAGTTTGGCTTGGATCTATGCAAAGAGACCTGGTATCCATCCGACAAATTATCCTTTCCGACTCGGTCAGTTCGGGTTTCTTTGGCAGATCGAAATAAACGACAGGAGGGCGGATGTCCTGACTAACTGTAGAAAATTCGGACTGGGTCAGGGTGTCTTGGGTCTGGGTACTCTGTGTTTGAGTATCATGAGTTGTTACAGTTTGAGTCTCTGTCTCTTCTGCCCGACTTTCATCTTGTGTAATGTCTTGTGTCGATTCTTGTGTCACTGTTGTGTCTTGGGAGGTGTTAGCTTCAAGCTGAACCTCTCCAGCCTCGTCGAGTTTATTTTTCACTTGCTTGGTATCGGCAACGTCATGAATCGTTTCTCTGACTTCTTCTACATTTGCAGGGGTGGTTGGTTCGGCAACTTTATTTTCCTCTTCAATGTGTGCTACATATTCTTCCTTAAATATTTCATTTAAATTCTGTTTTATTTCAGGAAAATCGTCTTTGATCATTGTTTTCTGTTGCACCAATGTTTTCTCCTCGGATTTGTCTAATTTCTTTTCAGGAGAGCTGGTGTCGATAAGGCTTTTCTTTTTGGACGAATTGAAAGGTGTAATAAAAACGTGGAATTCTTGGGAACTCTCTATTATGTCTTCCGACTCCTCATCTCCGCTACTGTGTTTTCTTTTCTCTCCTTTATCATTATTTTCACTCATTTCTTCTTTACCAAATACTTTCTTTGGTTTTCCTCGATTTTTAGGAGTCTCGGGGCTGTCTTCTAGTTTTGAACTTGCATTTGATTTTGCTTTATCTTCCGACTTGCACTTCCAAAGCCTTCGCCCTCTGGATTTTGGAGTGTCAGGATGTTTAGGCTTGTTAAATTTATCTTCAATGATAATTCTGGAAGGATCTTCAATTACACTTTTAGTCTCTTGAACTGTTCCAATAGTTTTCCTTCTATTTTTTTCTGTCGCGGACTCAGACTCTTCAACATTCAATGACTTCCTCAACGTATATCTATGAGGAGACAGTTTTTCTTCCTTTTTCGCCATTTTGTTCGGAAAATCATCCAGTTTCTTTGGCTTCTCCCTTGTCCTAGTTCTCCTTGAAGCGGCCAAAAATTCCTCTGCCCCCACTATATCCATCCTCAACTTCTGCAACTCTGCCTCAATTTTCTGCTTTCTTCTTTTCTCTTTTTCTTCAGCCTCAGATTTGGCAGATCCTTCGACTACAACCGCGAGTGGATATGGTCGCTTGTCCACAGGTTCCTCTTGTTTGTTATGATCCAACTCTTCTTTATGTTCTAATTCCTTTGAGTTGCTTTCCTCTTTATTACCTCCACTTTCTGCTACTCTCTCTTCATGTATCATGGTTTCGTCAGGATCCAAGGTGTGCTGGCCTTCAGCAGTTTGTGGAGGTAATTTTTCATCGGCGTTTATTTCATTACTCGACACAGTTAATTCGTTAATGGCCTGTATCGCATCCCCGGAAATTATTTCAGAGGGTAGCATAGCATCCAGGAATAAATTGCCCTCAAAGTTTAAGTCCGTGTTTGGTATTAAGTCTTCGATAGTTTGTATAGGAGCTTCCGGGATTATCTCAGAACTCAGTGCCGCGTCAGGGAACACATTTGGCACATTAGTATCGCTGATGGCCTGCACTGGCAATTTTGGAATGATATCGGTAGGTGCTTGGAATAGATTTTCATCTTTCTTTTCCGTTGGAAAGCCATCAACATTGAATTGGTCCTGGATAACCTCAACGATAACCTTTCTCTTATCTTCGGGATCTTCCTGGTCAGTCTTTTCAAAACCTTTGGAAGAAGACGAAGAAGAAAACATGTCTTGGCTCGTGCTTTGCGACAAATCCTGATAGAGTGCAGGTATGTCTTCTCTTCTTTTTCTTAGTACCTCCTTTTGGTGATTGCTTAACTTCTCCGGTTGGAATTTCACTTCTGTGTCGATAGGGACGAAATCTGACGACTTCTCATCATTAATCGATGGTGAATTGCGAGGTGTTGTTTTTGATATATTTATCATTTTCCTGGGTTTAGGAATGATATTATTTAACTGGCTGCCTTTGATGTGGAGCGGAGATAAAGTTTCCAGGTCTTTACCGAACAACCGCAGGGAGGTAGGGTCGACATTTTTTCCTCTTTTTTGGGGAGATCGGGGAGAGCTTTTGGCCAGTTGAGCTATCCGTGCCGATCTACCAACAGGAGGAATAAATGTGGAAGTCAAATTGTCTTTCTCGATGTTCTCCAAATTCAACACCTGAAGCACTTTCTGCAATTCCTTAGCGTTGTAGCTGTTGGTGTCGCTTTCTTTGTTAAAGAGGTCTAACAGCAAGGAGGAAAGGTGTGTGGAAAATTTTAACCTTAAATTCGGAGAATTTTTCATAAATGTTGCCAAAGAATCAAGTAGTTTGTAACCCTTGTGGATACGTAGAATATG
This sequence comes from Anoplophora glabripennis, assembly GCF_000390285.2. Classification (NCBI taxonomy): domain Eukaryota; kingdom Metazoa; phylum Arthropoda; class Insecta; order Coleoptera; family Cerambycidae; genus Anoplophora; species Anoplophora glabripennis. Next base: position 1,951,471 of record NW_019416512.1, read on the forward strand.
TTCGATGCAAGAGCAAATGTTGCCTATTAATTCATCGTTAGCGTCGTTTAAGTAACATTCTAATGACGGTTCGAAGTACTGCATCACCAATGCTGTTATTTTTTGTTCCTCTTCTGTTTTTAAGTTAGGTAGTTGTAGAATTTGGGATGAAACAATCATTATATTATTAACTGAAAAAAAAAAAAATTAAACAATAAATATTTATAACTTATTTTCATGATTAATATTTAGTTACCGAATTCCTTTGAGAATTTTGTTTCAAATTGGGACATCACATTTAATAAGGAAACAACGTCGGGATTCAGTAAAGGATTGCTTTTAAAAATATTCTGCAAGTCTTTCATAACATGGAGCTTCTTGTTTTCTGAATCTGTCGTTATTTTCCTGTACAGCTTCATCCAATGCAATACGACTTGCTGAAACACAGATGACGTCAATTCAAAACTATATGAATGTTGATCGAAATTTACTTTTTTTGTTACTTCATCCAAATGGTGCAGGTGGTAAGCCGGCCACATGAAAAAACTGTTAAAATCGCTGAATTGTTCAATTTGTTCTGTACTAAAATCTGCAACTAGCTCGTTAGCTAAACAGAGCCATATCTTAGCAGCATATGAAACGTTTTCTTTCAAAGGCTTCAGCTTTGTAAATAGTATCATTATTTCTTTTAAAATATTTATTTTATTTTCAACCATAAAAATTTTTGTGAACCAATGTGTTATGACTGCTTTGAACTTATCAACAACACTTAATGGACTAGAATGAAGAAAACATTTTTAAAAATAAATAATGTATGTAGTAGTGCACTTACAAATCATCTACAGTAAAAAGTATCCTTATCAATTGCTTTAGAATGTATTCCATGACTTCATAGACAAATTCCTCATCATAGGACATTAGGACAGTAAAAATCAGAATCAAAAGATCTTCGAAATAAGGATTTTCCCTGCTTTGCTACAAAAACCAAAATATTTTAAGATAGTTACAAGAAAATGTAGTAATTCTTACTGCAAGATAATTATCGAGAACATCCACAACTATCTGAAAATACCTCATCCTATTGGCTTCCGAGGTTGGTATAATTAGATTAAAAACGGATTTCCACAAACATTTTATCACCTAAAAAAATATAATAAACTCTATCGGAGACAACACTTGTTATTCATTCATTTACTGTTTCTCGTTTTGACTGTATATCCACTTCCTTTAAAAGCGTGCAACATTCCGCAACAGAATTTATAATAATTTTATAAAAACTTAATATATTTGTATAGTTTACAACAGGTTTTTCCAATTTTATAATATCTTCTGTCGATAAACATGACACAGTCTTTCCATGACTATGTCCTGAAAACCAAAAAAAGTCATTATTTATATGTTGTTTTATGAAAAATAAAACTTACCTATTATTTCTATCAATACTTTTGCACTCTTGGTCCAAATTTGTGGTACACTTTTACCTTGGCCCGTTTTACTTGCATCTTTGTTATCGCCAACTGGTCCGAAGCAAAATTCTAAAAATTCAGTGAGGCATAGCACCGCTTTATGCTGTAATTTTTCTAACAAATATGTAAAAACATCGAATCTCTTACAAATTACAACTTCTTGCTTCGAAAACTTCGCCTTCAATGGAGTTATTAGAAGTTTTATTTGTTTGGCACTACACATGTGATTCATATCTAGACTTGCATTGTCAATCAGTTCCTAAACATTTACGAGAAATAAGATCTAAGAATTTAAATAATGTATACATACCTTCCAACAATCATATCCCTTTAACCTCTGTTGAATTGATGAATTTCTGAAAGCAAATTCTACAACCCGTAACAGTCTATTTGTCAGGTCCATTGAGTAGTGAATGTGTTTGTCGCAAAACCTAACCAAAAATATCCACAAATTATGCCAATTAGGATAATCTTTGTCTCTCAGTTCTCCAATATTTATTACATACCTAAAAAATATACAATTCAAGAAATAGATAGTTAACATATATCTTCTGCTTACTCTGTGTTTACATGTCTAAGAAATAATTCCCGTTCCTCTGAACTTAACTCGCCTATAGATAAAACAGTTGACATCATAAATGCTATATCAATTAAAGCATCTCGAATCTCATTATTTGTATTTATCGCCATCATTGCAGGAATAACAGTATTAATAAAAAATATCTTACATCTATCTTTTGGTACAATGTTAACACATACGTCTTCTATAATATTTATGAGCTGTAAGAACAATAATATGCCTTGAATTGTTAAAAAATTATTCTTCTACTCACCTTATTTGTGTTTTGATTCCGCCAAGATGAAAGAATATTTGTAAAATTATACTTCTTTTCTGATATACAGTCCACAACCTTCTGTTTAATTGACTTTAATATACAGTTATGTATGAATTTGTTGACTGTATCCTCATGAAATATCTTGATCAGTTCGACTTGTATTTCCTCATTATTTAAGCATAACAAAAAGTTTAACATTTCAATTGCAGTTTTTCTTACATTTTCATCATTACTCGTCACATCTTTCTTGATCAGGACTATTTGATTCATGTATATGTTTCTATCCAATTTGAGACCTTTCTCTAGGAGTTTCTTTATAGAACATTGAGTTTCTTTGTACATTCTGCACTTCTCGTTGCCACTCATCGCTCTTTAAATCAACGTAAACAATTAAAAATGTAAAAGCAATTAGGTTTATATAAGGTCACAATACTACTTACAATATATAAATATAGACTATTAATTACTCTTTAACACAAAATATACACTTTTATAAATACTGTAAATATTCTATACATCACACATAAACATAAGTATCAAAATTGTTTAGAAAATGAAGAATACAGCGCGGGAAAGCGCGAAACGGGGAGGGCAGTCTCCCTTTTTCTGTCACATACAAAGTTAGCCAACTTTACGAAATTTGGGGTTATTTAGTTAGTTCTTCCTAGGATATTTTTCACGAGAGACTTGGTCCTAAATTTAGTATAGGTTGCTTTTTAATATTCACAGAACTACTAAAAAATTGGACCATACTTCAAGTGTAAATTTATTTTTTTGTTGTTCTGTTTCTTTCTACTGTCCACAAAATTGTATAAATTCGTCATTTGCTTTTTCTAACCTTAAAATTTAAATAGTTCATTAATTCATTCGGTGTCCAGTGCATGACTATATAGAATGATAAACAACAATAAACTTGCCCGCTTACCGATTGATTTAAAAACTCGTCTAATAGCGGTCACTAGCAATGACTGGAACAGCATTCCGATTTTTATCTTTTTTTGACTTTATCAAATTCAACAGCAATGGTAATACTTATACGTAGGTGGTCGAAGTAAAATATATCACATACATACTTATACTCAAGGGCGTTAGGTAGGATTTTTGTTTTAGGTGGACCTCAAGGGGACAGCTAGTCTAATATCGAAAAAGTAACTCGAAAGAAGTGACGCTAAGTTGGAAAATTGCATAGTTTTTTCATTTTTTTTACTGCCCACGAAAATCTAGACGACCAATCGGAAAATTAGTTAACTGTAAATTAAAGGTCGAATGCGAAAGAATCAGTTTTCAAAGACTGTGCATGATGATTGGAAAAAAGAGATGGATGTTGATGAAATTTATGAGAAAAACGGTCAATCCAAAGACCAACATGTGCGCTAAAGGCAGATTCGATTAACCTTGAAATTATTGCTTTAGGTATTTGTTAATTAATTTCGTTAGTTTTTTTGCAACTAATTATTTAATCACTAAACGTTAATTTTCGAAGTTAATGTGGTAGATGTAGGTTCTAATAATTAATCCAAAGAAACGTATCGGAAAAGAAAAAAAGTAGAAATTAAGTCACCGTTTACTATCAAAGTAAGTCGTGCAAAACAGCCGCTCGGAAATTTTCTCTTTTCGCATTAAATACCTAGATCTTATTTTTAGAGGCAATTAATGAAAGAGTTTTATTTTCAGAAAGTTTTTACATTGATAGTTCATGTAGTAAACGCGCTAGCAGCAGTAAAAGTTAACCTGATGTATTTCTGGTTGCCTAAGTTATACCGAAAAATGGTAGAAAACAGCCCTTTTTTATTCCAATATATCATCTTAAAGCAATGGAAGAAAGTAGTCAAATTTCATAACACATTTGGCAAAGTATAAATGAAGACAGTAAAGCAAAAATTTATTGGGATAGGTAAATAATTCGTGAGACATTAATTTCTAAATATGAAGGTTTTTTGGACTTTTACAAAGAAACGATTATTTCTTCATAGTATTATAGAATTATGCAATTTTTTATATAGTTGTCTTTAATTAAATAAGCTGATTAAACTTTATTTCATAGTTTGTTCATTACTTTATTATTTAAAAAGTTATATTGGCATAAAATTATTAAAAAATATTCATTCATGAATAGCATTATCTCCGACTTTTAATTCGCTTGATTTGTAATAGATGTCGCACTAGTAAAAATTTATTTATGAATGGACTCGGGTTATTTTTAACGAACAGCTGTTGTATGTGGTTAATTTGGTATAACCTGATTCTGAATTGGTAGTCATGGTTTCTGTTAATTGATACGTAAATATTTAAAGAATGTCATGATCATTTTAGATATATTTTTGTATAAAAGTATATAAGTAACAGTGCAAGTCCATACTATTATATAATTTTAGAAAATATGAAATATAAACAATTTTTAGTTTATTTAAAACCATAATTTATAATTAATATACCTATATTAGTATCTACGGTTAGTGGATAAGAGGGAAAACATTTTTATTTTCTATTCTACTAGAAAAAGTAATTCGTGACAAAAAATATTTTGCTTTTTAATTGAATATGTTTGTCATGAAAAACTGTAATTTATATATATACAGGGTGATCAGAAATTTAACAAAATTAATAACGTTGAAGAATAAACTGCTTTTGTTTTTGATAATATAAAAAAATGTTAATAAGAAAAGTTGTTCATAACGGAAAGTTATGTTATAATTACGATTTGTGAATAAAGCGGCTTACTTTGGTATAAACAGAAATGGAAAATATTATATTTTTAATAATTAATATTAAGTAATTCTTGATAAAAAAAAATCGCATATTAATATAAATTGAATTTTAATTGTGAATATACATAATAATGAGAAAATATAAAAAATATGTACGATATACTTATTTTGTCCAAAAAATGTGTAAAGAATTATGTACAAAAGGACGATTTGAGACTAAATTTTTTTTATGAGAAATAGGTATTCAGTTCACTTCACTTGAAAAAATAGTTGTAGGTACTTTAATACCTCCAATATAAACAGAAATTCTGTGGAACAGTGTAGTTTAATAAATATGTAAATAAATGAAAGTAATAAAGAAATAAATAGAATAGGTACAGTAGAACAGGAAAAAATTTAAAAAATCATAAAATAAAATTATTTCTTTTTATTAATTTGAGCTTCTATAATATATTCTGGATCCATACATCTTTTTCCCTGTGGAATATTTTTGTATATTATTTCTGGTAGTATACAATTTTTATAAAATTGTTCCAAATTTGTTGCCATTGATTTTTTCCATAATTCTTCATCTTTCTTAATTTGTTCTACATAGAGCGGGTTGTTTTCACCACTATAGGTATATTACGAAATAACATATAGACTTCTTCCGGTTATATTTAACTGTCTCTGTATCTGAAAGTAAGAAAAGAATTTTACCAGATAATATTTGTTATAAACATAGATAATTATACATTTTTACCTATTATGCTTTTGATTTACCATAATGATATATCTAGTCATATATAGGGTGCCACAATAGTGCGATAAAGTTTAGTATAACTGCCTGTAGTAGTGATACGAAAAAAGTTACTTGCTCGGATTCACATTTTATTATTATTTCCATTATTCATTATTTTCAGACCGAATTAAACGTTCAGAAAATCTTGTTTTTGGCCTGAAGATTTTGCCCTATACAACTATAACTGAAAATAATTATAAACTTTGTCACACTATTGGAACAGCCTGTATGTGCATTGCAACGACAATATGTCATATTTATATTACGGCTAAGTAAGCGGAAAGTCCATTGTCGCATATGTAATTTTTATTTTCAAATAATCAAATACAATATACCTACATATTTATTTTTAATATCTATTATTTACTTGAATTTAGTACTAAGTACAACTATGCCTAGCAAATTGTAATACTTACTCTGTTAATGTTTTTTCCTTCATATAAAAAATAGTAAACTCCACAAATAAAATATTTCGCAGCCACAACGCAACAATAAAAGATAACAGCTCAAAGATCCATACAAGAAATAATTACATTCGCACCTACTCTGGTCCGAATCCATATAAGTACTAAAATGTAGAAAATAATATGAAATAAAACTTTTAGTTGGCTGCAAATATTATAAATTTGTACAACCACTTGCCATCCTCCTTTTTTGTAAATATGTTCATAATAATATGTAGAAGATAGAAAATAGAAATATTTTCAGAACAAAAAACCGACTGCCGCAAATTGGAGTTTTTATTATTTTATTAAGTACCCTTCTCTTTTCATATGCAATTATCAGATAGTAAGAGAGTGGGATGGACGTATAGGCCGGACAACTCATTATCGTGCACGTGTGCATGCACCTGGCATTTTCTCGTTTTTTTAGGTGTGTTTTGCCGGAATTTGTATGAATGAAATAATCTTACTATTTTTACTATAAACGTATTTCCTGTAGCGACATCTATATGAATATTGTAGTACTTTGTTAGATGAAACGGGACTTCAATTTCCGTTCTTAATGAAGGACATGCACGAGGGAGAAAGAGCGCCGGGCCAACGCATGCGCGTGAACGGCAACGTAGATTAGAAGGTCCAAAACCTTCTCTAGTCGCTTTTTTTTCTTATCTGTTGAACTCACAAATCTAGTTCACGCGATCATAAATCGATTAATAATACTTTAAAAATCATAAATGTTTTCATTCTAACGGATCGAATGGATTTGATTGTTCGTTTACATTATAGTGAGTGAAAGTCTGTGGAGCTTAGTAAATCAGCAATTTTTTAAATACCACGCCATATTAATTGTTGACAGACTGCGCCATCTGGATTATTTCTTAGAATTATACGTGACATTTATTTTATTTAGAACCACTGTAAAAAATGGTATATTTTCACGATCGATAAATGTTCATTATTAGTTTTCATAAAGAAAGTCGCAAATACCTAACAATCCTTTTTATTGAGAAAATTTGACTATTAGTTTCAGAGTACAATAGGTACTCAATCACAATTACAAATTTTATAAACATGCTTTATTCATTAAAATTGTCAGTACAGATTTTTTAAATATTGAACAAACACCAAACAATAATGCAAGAAATAAAACAAATTTTCTACAAAATACTTTTATTCTATCAATGCAAAAATATTATACAAAATTACGATCACTTACTGTACAAACTTATATTATTTGTATAAATACCTATTGTTTGAGCAATATGTTTCTTTGCAAATTGTCAGTGGTTCCTCGTCACTACAAAACACCTTAAATGATAACAAATGTTCACTGACTAATTTCACAATTTGATTAGAGCGCATCTTAACAGTTAATATTGCTATTTTATCAGTCAGACTGGTACATTTTCTTCCGTTTTATCACAGCAATATTGCTTGGGCACAAACGTTTTTGAATTGAAAGCTTGTTTTTTCCGCTAGCAAATGTAAACGTAAACAATAATCGCTGCTATAAAAGAAGTTCGCGTTTACGCACAAAATATGTACCAAGTCTCAGACAGGCATTTCAACTAATACACGAGAAATCGTCCTTTCCTTGAATAAATCATGTAAGAGTTGAAACACCTCTGAAATAAATTACAACCTAAAAATAAACCTATTTCAGGGAAACCTAGACTCTTTTAAAAACCGTGGATGCACTATATTATGATAAGAACTAGATCTAGCTAAGCTGTTGCTATTATTAGGGTAGTACTTCCCCTCTGGTGGCGAGTACCTTCTATTCGGTTCGTTATATCTTGATCTGACTTCCGGCCTGTTCATACTGTAAGCCCTTGTGTCATCAATCATGGCTCTATGTCTGTAGTAATCCGCATCGGAATCGTTTCCAAAAATATCCAAAACTTGTGGAGTGTGGAACTGGTTCAAAGTCACGTCCGAATTTCTTCTCCAAGCTTCGCGATATCTCCGGTCTATCACCGTGTCATCCGGGACAACCTTTTTCTGAGATTGTATCGAGGATTCACTGGAATTCTCTTCTGAAGTTCCTAAGCCCAAATCTTTGTCCACGTCTCCAAAATTTTTAAACGGCTTTTTACTATATCTTTCAATCGGACTAGGAATGTTAGCGTCTTTCATTGCTCCCAAGTTGCTGCCGTTCAACGTAAAGTGAGGATGAGGTATGCAGTACGGATGGGGCAGAGATTTTTCAATGTTGGACAGCTTGATGTCTTCAGCATCTGAAGGAGAAGTACAAGAACCCGGTCCAAACAGAGACAAAAGTACTGGGAGCAAGAAGAGGCCATGCATAGCACCACAGAATACAACTAGGAACACCATTTTGAAGAACACTGAAAAGATGTAGTTGTTTGCTAGGAGCAAAGCAATCATTCCTAGGATTGTACTGACGGATCCCTGGAATATCGGCAAGCCTAGAGCGTAAAGAGATTCCTTCACTCTTTCGTCTGGTGTTTTCGCTGACGATGACATGTAAGCGTAACAAATATGAGCGGTAAAGTCCACGCTAAACCCTATGCACATTATGAGGTTTATCATGGAAATAGAATCGAGGTTTACTCCCCATAAAGCCATGTAGCCAACAACTCCGGCTTCGATGGAAATTATGCTGAAGGCTACCCAGATGGCGCAGAGCATGTTGGGGATGAAGATGAAAGAGACCAACATCATTATACCTGCTCCGATGATCATGTTTTGAATAGAAAGAGATCGGACTAGTTCAAACTGAAAGGAAAGATTTTAGTTAATATATTTGATTATCATTTTGTAATTTATATTTTACCTGATCGAAGAAGACGAAATATGGATGGAAAACTGTAGCGTTCAGTGGAGACTCATAACATATTTTCCGTAGAGCTCGAACCATTTCCTTTTCATGTTCCGTTCCAGAAATATTTACGGCTTGGATGAAAAATCGCATAGCTATTATTTTCTCGCCCGATTCATCAAACTTTACGTCTAGAGAATTCGCACTGGTTGGTCCTAAGTAAAGCTACAAAGAGAAATACAATATTTTCCTCAGTAAATAATAGTGTTACTGTAACAAACCTCTTTCAGCGTGTTAATGAACTTCTCGTTGCTGTCTATAGTTATGTTGAGATAATCTCGATTTCGATCGACGTATTGCAGAAATTCTCTTAGCCAAGACTTTGTATAGAGTCGATTTGAGGATATGTAAGAGGTATTCTCAAGGGTTTCGGTGAGATTTTCCACTTGCCGTTGAATCACACGGTGGGAGTAGTCATATTCTCCTGAAATAACCACCTGGATCCTGAAACCAAGAAAATTGTCAAACTGGCAAGTTATTTTTTCCAGAGTTCAATCAAAATGAATAAATTTAAAGTATAAGTCATTGTTATTAAAGGAGTCATCTCTCACCTATAGGGAAATTCCTTGTAGTAATCATCTTCTCTGTCAAAGAATTCTATAGCATAAGAGTCGCTTTTCGCCACCTTTCTTCTCTCTAAGCCTTCCTCTATCTGTGTGATCCCATAGCCCGCCCCCAGCAGGTAAACGCCAAAAATCAGAATCACCAAAACCTTAACACATCCGTTGTTCAGAACGGAAGCAAAATAGTCCCTGAAGAAGACCATGAGGCCATGTTCTTGGTTGTCTACTGGATTATCCATGTCATTTGGATCCACCCCACCGCTACAGAACCACCGGTAGAGGAAACATCTGTCGCCTACAACAAAGCACAAAAAATATACAATAATATACATATTTTTGTATGAAATTTATGATGAAAACATTTCCGAATCGGTCTTACTGAATCTGCTGGTTTTGATTCTGACACACAATATGGAATAAAGTAGTAGTAGTACCACCTATCTCTGAAGTTACAGAAGACAGTTATAAAATCTATAAACCGTAAGCAAATAAGACTATGACAAATATTATGACAAATGTGAACATATTTATTTTTATACAAAGAGTTTCGTTATCTCTGAGCAGCATGACTTTACCTTTGGTGGATCTATATTGTAATCAATATCAATTTATTGCTGAGACTTTGGAGCAAGGATGTGATGTGATTTATACAGATTTGTAGAAAGCATTCAATAAATTACATCGCTGTATACCGTTATGCAAGCTTGAATATTTTGGAATTTTACACTTGTTGAAATCAAATCGTTCCTATCGTGTTCAATTTGTAATACAGCAGTTACAAATTTGATATCAAACATCAGGCGTACCTTAGGGCTCGATACTTAGCCCACTATTGGGCTAAGTTCTGTATCTGACTGTAAAAAACGCACAATTTGGACTTGCTCTGAGTATGTATATCAATTACCTATAGCATTTAAATATTTTTACCATGTATAACCAGACTAGGTGTGAAGGAAGGATCTAAGTATTATATTTGATATAAAATTTTCTATATTGCTGAATGCCTTACAGGGCTTATACAAATTTGTGTTTTATATTGTGTAACAGTAAAGATTTTAAGAATGTTTCCACGTAATTTTTTTATTGCAATGAAAAGTGTTATACATGTTATTATATTAAATTTTTACTTTTATTTGTTTTACTTTTATACTTTTATACTTTTACTTTTTATACTTTTATACCTTTACTTTTTATACTTGTTTTAAGTATTAGACCTAAGGTTTTTTTTATGACCATTCCTATACAATAACTTTATTGTCATAAAAGGAAAAGAAATGAATAAATAAATATATACTTATTTTTATTTTTATACTTTATATTTATTTTATTTTTATACTTTTACTTTTTTATTTTTTCTTACTGTTTAGGTATCATAAGCTATTTCCTATTTTTTTCAAAAATTGCCTTTATTGTAACGAAACTTTCATCATCTCAGTTCTTATTTTGAGCTACAGCAGTCTTGTATTGAAGGTACCTACAATATGTATAATTATTAGACATCGAAAATTTTATGGCGACAATCGAATAACTAAACAGTAGCAATATATGTATAATAATAATCTTTATTCACATAGGCCTACAGTGGTTGTGAAGCGTCAACAATAGATATGTTTACAATACATAAAAGTATATTAATACTAATATGTACTTATTTAGTTTATAATTTATAAATATCGATAAAATTATACAAATAACATCAAATAATACAACCTAAGAACTAGTTTAAAACTGTAGTTCAATTTAATAAAACAGAATTATAACAAAATATTGTTTAAAAAATTCATCACACACATTACACATTATTTAAAAAGAAATCATTTATGGTATTATAATAGTGTCTAGATAAAAATAAGTGCAGTGATTTCCTATAGTTTTTGTATGTGCTAATCTCTATGATCTCAGACGGCAAACAGTTATATTCTCTACTACAAAAATGAAGGGCACTTTTCTCTGAGCCAGCTAGATTTATATTTTTTCTATAAACAGCAATCGCTGTACGGGTATTATAAGAGTGAATATCAGAATTTCTTGGGAATTTATGCAAATTTATTTTAATGTATAAAACTGCCTCATAAATACATAGGCAAGGGAATGTTAATATGTTGTTTTGTTTAAATATTGGCTTACACGAATCCAACGGACCTAATGAGAACATAAGTCTAATTAATCTCTTCTCCAAAAAGAAGATAACTAAGTGTTTCAAATGTGAGTATGCTAGTGTGTAATAAATATTTAGTACGTATTTGGGATTCATTATGTAACTAATATTTCTTAGAGCAAAATATGCGGAATTTAGTTTAGATATTACATGGTCTATATGATTTCCCCATTTTAAATTCTCATCCATATAAAGACCTAGGAACTTTGTGTAAGAAATTTTTTGAAGATTTTTATTATTTAATCTTAGTATAATATCTTTTATTTCACGCCTTTTCTTAAATATAATGTAATGGTTTTATCTGTATTTGTAATTAATCTGTTGGAGTGACACTATTGCCAAAAGAGTGTTAGTGTATTATTTGCTTTTGTCTAGAGTTCTTCTAGACTATTAAAGGTGATACTTATGGTTGTGTCATCTACATACACAACTAATAGAATATTGGGGTCGGTAATAACATTGGCATCCAGGTCATTCATAAACAATATAAATAGTAGTGGCGCAAGACTACTTACTTGGGGAACACCGAAACTTACAATTTAAGGGCTCTGATCTGTGCTCTGCCAATTTTACTGATATTTTCCTATTTGAAAGAAAAGAATAAATAAACTGATTTAAAGGTTCTCTTATTCCTAGAGAGTTTTTTTAGCAATAACCCCTTGTCTACGCAATCAAATGCTCGGGTGAAATAAAAAAAATACCACTACAAAAATTACTACTATAATATTGCCTTTTATCTAAAGCTTCATAAATATAGTTAGGAGGTCATAAGTTGCAGACATTGTGGAACGTTTAGTTATAAATCCATGTTGATTTTGTGATAGCAAATTATAATTCTTAAGGAAATTAGAAATTCTGTCATATATAATTTTCTCAAATAACTTGGATAATGATGACAATAGTGCAATACGTCTATAATTATCAACCAGAGCTTAGACTTATTTTTCATAGAGTTAAGAGTGTTCTCTATTTCTGCAGATGTTATGTTGTTAAAGAAAATGGATGGTCATATATGGCCAATAGTACCTTCAGTAATGTTCTTGGTTTGAAACGTCGAATTTAATAAATTTTCCGAGATTTTCGAGAAGTATTGACAGAAAGCGTTGCATATGTTTTGTTTATTATAGATAAAGCCATCATCTTGTTTTAGTTGACTAATATTTACGGGTTTTCTTTTTAGACGTCCTAAATTTATATTGACAATATCCCAAACCTCTTTTATGATATTAGCATTGTCAATTCTATTCTGATAATAATGCTGCTTTTTATATTATAACATTTCCGATCTCTAATAATTTTTTCAATGTTGGTTATTCATTGACAACAACATTTTTTACATAATTCGTTGGTTTGTTTGTATATTTTTTATACAGTACGCGCCTAAAGTATGGAATAAATTCAGTTAAAACGATACAAATTTTTTTTGGGGGGAAATCCTCGAACAGGTCGATTTTTAATTTAAAAAATACATATTTTAACATAAAAGGTGATTTTCAACCGTCATTTGTTTTCGAGTAATGACGTCATCGACATTTTTTTTAAATAGCAACCCCCTATTTTTTTTCTTGATTTTGAAAGATCGTTTCATTGTCGATCCGACAGTATTAAAATGTTGCCATTTTACATCGGAAAGTTTTCGAGTAAATGACGATTGAATGTTAGAAAACGTAAATTGTATTCATTAAAAAAATAAAGATTCCTATGTGAAGCAAATACAATTCTTTAAGTTTTCTACCTAAATTAAGTGTTCGAATTGCCACTCACCGACTTCTTGACAATACGCAAGTCTGTGTAGAAATTCTTCTTGCACATTATGAATTATTTCTGGAGTAAGTAACTAATTTTGGAGTTCTTCTAAATTATGTGGTCTATTAACGTACACTTTGGACTTTAAGTAGCCCCATAAGAAATAGTCCAGGGGTGTAAGATCTGGGGATCTCGCGGGCCATTCTGTCGGTCCTCGTCTGCCGATCCACCTCCTATTTTGTCAATTGTCCAGAAAATCTCGAACAGGGCGCGTATAGTGCGGAGGTGTACCGTCTTGCTGAAACCATATGATGTCATCGGGAATATCAGGGTCATTATCGTTAGGAAAAATTATAGCAAGCGCTGGAACAAGGTCATTTTGTAAAAACTCTAAATAGGTATCTTTCTCCTGTAAGGGTTCCTTCAAAGAAGAAAGGCTCTACTATTCTGTTGTCAACTATTCCAGCCCAAACATTTAATTTCTGTGGGTGTTGGGTATGTATATCTGCCATCCAATACCTGCAAGTTTGACAGTTCACTGTACCATTGAGACAAAACATGACGTCGTCTGAAAAACGTATTTGCCGGTGTAAATCTCTATTTACTTGACATAAATCCATCATAATTTCACAAAAGTGTAAGCGGCGGTCGGGATCGTCTTCATTGAGTTCCTGCACAAACTGAATTTTGTATTTTTTCCTTTCTCAGGATACGTAGCACTGTGGTCTGACTAATTTCATTGTTTAATGCAACCAATCGTGAAGTATTATGAGGATTATCTACCATACTTATCAAAATGTTCTATTTGTGATCTTCACTAACGCTTGGACGTCCAGGTTTTGGAATATCTACAACATTGCCAGTTTCTCTAAATTTAGATTCTATCTTACTGACTGTTGATTGGCTGATACGGCGATTTGGATGTTTTTCATTAAATAAATCGCAAACTTCCTGCTGCGTTCTAGTCTTATCCCCGCATCCGATAAGAATTAAAATTTCAATTCTTTGTGACAGTTAAATGTGCCATAATACTTTAAATTCAACAATAATTTTTATATCACTTACAAGACTTAGAAAGTCGGTATGACAGTGACACTTTGTAAAGATTTACACCTACGTGATCCATAAAAAACTTCAGGCATTTCGAAAAACTAAATTTGATAACGTTATTGCTTTATATTTTAATTGATTTGGGTTTTCTAACATTCAATCGTCATTTACTCGAAAACTTTCCTATGTAAGATGGCAACATTTTGATACTGTCGGATCGACAATAAAACGATCTTTCAGAATCAAGAAAAAAAAATGTCGATGACGTCATTACTCGAAAACAAATGACCATTGAAAATCGCCTTTTATGCTAAAATATGTATTTTTTTAAATTAAAAATCGACCTGTTCGAGGATTTTTCCCAAAAAAATTTTGTTTCATTTTTACTGAATTTATTCCATACTTTAGGCGCGTACTGTATATTAATTTTATTGTTCTGGTCACATATTTTTGTATTACTTACTTACTAAGTATTTATTCATCCTATATTTGGGTTTCTTTTTCGTGATAAATAAATAGATTTAGGAAGTAACAAGCAGATAATGAAAAGATTCCATAATTTCCATCGTTACATAAGTTGTCACCTCGTATCACGTTTTACGTTTGTAGGTCTTACGTACGCATTCTACAACAAACTGGTTCGACATTCCTCGGTATAAGAAAATGACTTTGCGGCACACCGACAGATCAATTAACGGTTACGTAACAATAAGCGCCTTTAAGTATTCAGGTAAATGTTGGCCGGAGAGTTTACTTTCTCCGCGTGCCTTAAGAGTTCCAGTTGTTTCAATTCCGTACTGGGAAGTAGGTAGGTACATCTCTTACCGTCGCGTCGCTGCCTACAAACACTAGGATATTTTATTATTATGCGCAACACCTCGACGTGTCCAGCATAAATGAAGATTAATATGTACTACTGATTGAATAAATCCCTGTTTGATATGAGTATGTTGTTTTCCTGGCCTACCGAATCAAATAAATACTAAATACAGGGTGATTTTCTACTTATTCAAAAAAATTTGGGGATAGACGAGTCGTGAAAAATGGTCAATATAAATATCGTAAAAAAAAATTTTGTAAAATCTTTATAATTTCCGAGAAAAAAAATATTGAAGTTGTAGTATTTTCAACCTTTAAATCGCTGGGCTACTGTAGTCTCTAGCGTGGTCTACTAGTCTCTAGTAGAATCGCCCACGTGGTTCGGGGCGATTCCGAATACTGAAATCCGATTTTAGTATACAGGGTGTTAATAATAAGTTTTGCCAAACTTTAATGGCGTATTCTACCGATAAAAATAATCAATTTTTACCCTATAAAAATTTTAGATAGGACGCTTCCCTACGGAGATACACGGTGTTAAAAGTTTCAAATATTTATATTATTTTTCCTGCAACTTCACTGGCATAAAAGATTGAGTGATAAAATTTGGGAGATGATATTTTTTTAGTGTGGACTATTTTTTCATGGATAACTTATTCCAAAATACACTCCGGTGGCGTTATTGGGGAAGTAGGGGACGCTTGAAACAGTTTTCCATGTCTTGTCTAAAAAGTCGTTCAGCTTGTCTAGCATTGCCATTGGCTCTACTGTATGTAAAATGCATATCTGCTAATTCAATATTTGTATAATTGAATGCCATATCTTTTTTATTAAAATCTGTTTTTAGTTGTATGAAAAATAACTTTTTTCGACATACAAAATAGTGACGTATGAAATCTCTCAAAAATATTAGGTATTCAATTTATTGTTACATATTTAGCAATCAATAGAAAATAGTAAATAGCAACGTAGGTACTTAAGTATCTTCTCATGTGACTTCCCAATTATCTAAAGACCAGTAAATTTTTCATTGCCACAAATTGACAAAATTTTTAACAAATGTTCTACGGGGTGAAAAATGTGAAATATAAAAGTTGCACGATTTTTTATGAATATTTCGAAAATGACATTTGAAAAACAAATGAAGGTCAAACAAAATGGCCGCGGATATTAACTTTGTTAATTTAAATGGAACACCCTGTATATTTTTACATATTTGGATAGAACGTTCCCTGTCGAGCATAATCATATAGGGTTTGGTGGGTCCACCTCTAACAATAAGCGAGATAATACTAAAAAATGAAGAGAAGGTTTTTTATTATGAAAATAAGACATTTTGTAATTGTTAGACCTCTTTCAGGAATATCTGCCGTTTTTCCAATTGCGTAAGGATTTACAGATTTAGTTGTAATATTTTGATATATCGCACATTGATACAGTCCAAAATGCGTATAGATATTTTACCTAAATCTCACTAATTAGGCCGTGTGAGGCCTATTTACTCATGGACAATGTTATATGGTAGGTCGTGACAGTGACAGGTAGTAATGTCATGACAACATTGTTATTGTTTGACAGTTTATATTATTATGTATTTAATTAAAATGGGTTACATAGAAATAGAAAATTGAAATATTATAGGAATTAAAATAGAGAAAGTTATTCTCCGTACTCAATTTTAATTCCTAATAATATTTCAATTTTCTACTTCTGTGTAGCCCATTTTTAATTAAATAATAATACAAACTGTCAGTCAATAACAATGTTATCATGACATTACTACCTGTCACTGTCACGACCTACCATATAATAACATTGTCCATGAGTAAATAGGCCTCTCACGGCCTAATTAGTGAGATTTAGTTAAAATACCTATTCTCATTTTGGATTATAATGTTCGATATGTCAAAATATATTACAACTAAATCTAAATCCTTACGTAATTGGAAAAAGCCAGAAATGCCTAACAGAGGTCTAACAATTACAAAATGTCTTATATTGTTAATAAAAAACCTTATTTTCGTTATTTAATATTTATCTCACCTATTGTTAGAGATGGACCCAACAAACCCCACATGACTATGCTCGACAGGGAACGTTCTATCCAAATATGTAAAAATATATAGGGTGTTCCATTTAAATTAACAAAGTTAACATCCGCGGCCATTTTGTTTGGACTTCATTTGCTTTTCATTACCATTTTCGAAAATTTCATAAAAAATTGTGTAACTTTAGTATTTCACATTTTTCTATAACTCTAAAAACAAAAAAGTTAATGGGGGGGTCAAAATATAGTGAATCACCCTGTACATCAGGTATGTCAAATTATTTTATTAATTAAAACCACAAATAAATTTTATAAATTAATAATAGCAATAGCGGCAAAATTAGTTGAATTTGCTGATATAAAATAGGTGTTATAAAATTTTATTTATTTCCTTCCTTGGGAAAGAAATTTTTCAGTTTTTTGTCCCTTTATGTTTTGCATGCTTTGCCTTGCGCAAGGTCAGGTTTTACGGTGAACCAATTTTCAGTGCCGTGCAAAAGTGTATTTTTAAATAATTTTCCACTGTACATTAAAAAATTTCACCCTGTATAGGCGAAAAATATCGTAGTCCTAGTATAATAGATCTTTGAACACATTTAACTGTAAAATAAAACCATACAAGTTAGAGCAAGCGATATATATAGGTATCCCCTAATAAATTTTAAAATGGATATATTTTGTTACGTCGATATTTTTAGGTAAGTACATCTAATTATTTATGTTTTGTTATATAAAACTATTGAAGCAGCTGTTAGAAGAATTAAACAGTGTTTCGCATTTATAGGTGTCGTTTTCGTAATAAAAGTTATATAGTTTGAAATTTTCTGTACAAAATATTAATTACTGCTAAACCAATACCACCGAGGTCACGCTGTATATGTTGAAATTATTAAAGGATGAAATTAGCAACAAAGAAACAGACACATGCATCTATCAAACTTTCTTTTACATAAAGAAACGATTTATCTACGGGCATGTCGGTTATGTAACTGGTATAGTATGGAAAAGAAGGTGATCTATTATGCTTTACGAAGGACGGAAGAGAAGAAAGTCTTTTACTTCCTCCTTGCTTCAAAACTCATTGGTTGCTTGATCATGCGGCTTAGAGATTGTGAACTACTATGCCTATGGTAATATCGCGATATTTGGCACAGCAGCTCGTTAGATGAAGTACCGCTTATGTAATTCTAACTTCCTATATGCAGATCAGGCGGAGAGATTGTCGGTCAAGTAGTGTATCTATAGTTGGTTTCGACATAGGAGGAAATGAATCAAAACATATTTTTTTAAGTAACTTTTTATCATCTAGCAAGTAAGGCAATGATGTAATTATGATTTATTTGGCGTCCTATTTAGCTTTGGATGTCACATGGCCATGCCAGATAACATTAAAATTGCTATCTTGTCTGCTGAGAGGACAAAACGTAAATTAAAAGCCCAATTAGGATGATTAAGCAATTTATCCATAATATTTTAGGTCACTTACATGGCAAGGTTATTAGATAACCTCGTATTCTGATTATAAGGTACCTAATAAAGAAATTACTACAAATTTCTCTCTTATTTTCTTATCACGACCCTCCACGAAATAATTGACTCTATGACTGGCGTCAAATATTCAGATACAGAATGTTTTGAAATGTTGCGGACTTTCAATTTTGTTTCATCCATATTTTTATGATAACTTGTCACTTTAAAATATATTTTAATAAAATTTGACGCGAGGGTTTTTGGGATAGCCATATATTTTTTACCTAAATCATAGAGGTTCACTAAGAACACCTCAAACAGTGATTTGTTTTTTCATATTTGTAGACATTTTTAGACAACGCAGATGTTTTTTGACATGCCATTTTATTTACTTCAAAGAACACGTGCTTCTTCCATGTCCCTAAGATTCACCGTTCCAGAGAAAAGTAAGTTTCAAATGTTTACAACAGTAATCAATTACTCACAGCCGAAGTATTTGAAGGATTTTAGTTTAATTAAACTTTTTTTTGCTAAATATGCAACTTTGGACGAACTTATCCGTATTCTGGCATAAAGCCCTGTGCTAATTTTGTATAGGTACTACATTTAAAAACCTACATCTGAGTAGTACGAATAAATGGTAAAAAAAATGTAATTCAACTTGGAATGTAACAGAAAAACTGTATAAGAAAACTCCAAAATACTCGGCTGTCCGTAACTGAGATTAGACGTCGGAAACTTTGTGACGACAATCACATGAATAAACAGTAGTAATCTATATTATGCTAGTAAGCGGTAATACGCGTTGTTGTTGCAGAAATATGCTAAATCTATGGTCCAGCCGTGTGCCGCTCTATGCTTACGATACACAATGCTACTGACTTCCATAAAAATACGTGCCTTACACTCGACCAAGCAAAGCGACTAACTCGTTTACGATGACGACAAGAATTCTGCACATGCTCTCTGTCGCCGTGCTTACTTAATGGTGAAAAGACACAAATCCTTAAAGACCTCTGTCACCTCCGGACGTAAGAGAGACTTCAAAGCTAGAAAATGCATTGACACAGAGCGCGAGCCTGTTTTAAAAACTCTTACCAGCGGCATGCACAATGGATCGTAAGACCTGAGTGCTGTTTCTTTGTTTTAGGTAAAAAATTAACTCGTGCCATCAAGTTTCATTGAAATATCATTACAGGTGATAGAATTATAAAAATAAGTGAAAAAAAAACAGGAAAAAAAGCTTTTGAAGACTGATAACTTTTTAAGGAAGCGAAATTGTTCTCAAATAACTTGATCTGTAAAAGCTGTCCTTGAGGTAAGGTTCATCTGTTATCGAATTCCAATTCTTGTTTTCTTTTTTCATTATTATAGCGATCACGATAATGAATAGATACGTAAAATACCTTTGCATTTTAGAAGAAAGGAAATTTAAATAACGAATTAAGTATACTCACGTGATTTTGACAGAGGCTGCACTTTGAAGCAAAAAATGGAATGAAGGTTTTTCTGTTCGCAGTATCCAGAAATTGCAACGCACGCAGCGAAGAATGTCAAATGCCAAACAAAGAGGAAGCAAGTAGCAGCGCCTGAAACAAAAATTTATTTAATATAAAAACAATGACATCAATATTTACAAATCCCGTACCCGAGTATATGCAGAATATCGTCACTGACGGAAACGGACTGAAAATTCCAATCCAGAAACTGAAGAAATCTGTCACGGAGGTGATGGTGATGGAAACAGCAGCCTCGCTCAACATTTGAGCCATCCTTTCGGGAACTGGGGTCTTGATTGATGTCCGCCTCCAAGCAGCTAACATCACAAAGGTGTCGTCGATTCCGATACCTTAAAACCATTTTTTTTTAATTTAGTTAAATTTCACTCGGATTTTTCGGGTTATTTTGGAAATTATGTACTCACCAATCATAAGAAACGGTGCAGCCAGATTTATACCAATGAAGTCAACTCCAGCATACATACAAAATCCAAAAGCGCAGAGGGTAGCCATAGCTGCACTGAGGTTTCCCAAAAGGCCCAACCATGGTTTCGATCTTACCCAGTCGAACATCATACAGGTCACTGGAAGTAAACTTAGCTTTAAATACCTAAGAAATTTGTGAGAGAGAAGACGTGACTTAAATTTAATTAAATTTTAAAGCCACAATCACTTTTCTATGATTTTATTTAATTTATGAAAATTTGAACTGTTTATCTGACTTTACACACTTACATATAGAAAATAACGCCATGATAGCGAATGTAGAAGTGAAGTACGGCATAACGGACTTGGTGTTCTTCTCTAATTCATGGTCCAAAGTTCTGGAAGCAAATCTGGCTATCCTGATGTGCCGGAATATATTCTTTTTATCTTGTATTTCTTCGATCAAATCCAAAAACGCATCTTCCCAAGCTGAACCCCTAAATAAAACAAAACGCAAATTATATGTAGTGTGTCCTTTTTCCCTGGCACGGAAACAATAAAGTGTAAGTGTAAGAATAGTCATTTCATACTAACATCTTTTCGACCTTCTTGCTGTCAGCGTTGGCAAAGTAAACTAGTTGGACGGATGGTACGCTTGTGATGATACCGTCCTCATTCCGTTCTGTGCCGCCGAAAAATACCGGGAAAGCATGGATGTCCCACGTGACAGGGTTGATCATGCCCGGGAAAGTCAGGTTTATTATTTTATTTTCCACCTTTAACAGAATTTTGAAATTATTAACTGTTTATTGTACAGAAACATGCAGGGTGTTTTAATATTTCTTGTACATAAAGCAACCAAAGCTTCCTCCGATCAAAATTAACAGATTTAAACAAAATTAGAGAGTATTGGTAAAAAAATGGTTTCTTCGAATAACTTTGAAATGCCTAGCAAGATTTTATTGAAAGGTACACCAATGCTTCCATATGGATGTCATGTTAAGACATACTAAACGAAGTAATTGGATTAACGGAATTATGAAAAATAATTGGACTAATCTGCTCATAATTTTGTTGGGGTTATGCTATTTAGCTTCCATTTTTTTTGTCTTAAAGTTGAAGGGTTTGTTAAACATTTTTCCTCTTGGAAAATTTTTATATTTGTAACAGTATTGGGTTAATTAATAATTTTTATTAGGTCGTTAGTAATGCATTTTCGATTCAAACTTGATATAGTTACGTCATTTCAAAAGTATTTAATAACAGAAATAAAATAACTTGTAATAGAATGTTCTCTAATGTGAACTGTTCAATATCAGTATCGTTTTCTATAATTCTCAAATCAATTATATGCACTCTTCTCGCTATTCCATTTTGCAAATTGTGCATCTTCATTCCTGGCCCACAGTAGTCCCTCATTCTCAATACTGTTTTAAAGTCCCCTAAATAAAAAAATCATAGGTATTTGAGTCATGTGAACGTGGTGGCCAGTGAATTGGAGTCTGGAGTCTGACTATGTGTATCATATGTTTTCGGGGTCGCTAAATCCAAATTCGGGAAATTGGCTGGTCAATGGATAGAGGATTTATTGCGTTTTGGACCTATTTTTTGAGGTTATGAAAAATCTTGACGTGATGGGGTTAAATGGACCCCGAATTGGGATTCAGCGACCCCGAAAACATATGATAGACATAGTCAGACTCCAGGGGTAATTTTCTCAATTTTTTTTGTGGAGCTGTGAATAGAATCAAATAGTAAGTTACTGGTAAAACAAAATTCACGTTGAATTTCATAACGATATGAATTTTCATCTATATTGGCGAAACGAGAGGCAGGATCAAGAGGTAGAAATTGTTGAAATGGGTGAATATGGAAAGGATGAATTAGATACTCTGTTCACCACTTTTGGAAACTATATAGTTTGCTTCTGTTAATCTGACACAGGTTGCCGGGTTTTTCCACCATCTCCAGATTTTTTTTTTCACAAGTTCGAGCTTGAAACCAATTTCTCGAAAATGTCTTTCAATATATTTGAAAGTTTAATGAGTAGAAATTGGACGATTCGGATATCTTTAACGATACATATACGACAGTCTCTCATTCAACTGAGATTTTCAGTAAAACGATACACTATATCGATTTTCAACAACAAGTATACCTTTTTTATGTAAAATTGTCCACGGAATCCAAAAATGATGAAATCCCAAATGATTATTAGGTCATTGGCGTAGAAGTTGGGGAAAAATATCCCTCTTTATTACTACCCATTCCTACGCCACTGACCTACAAAAATGTGTAAATAATGCACATGTGTAAATGTTAACACTACACCAAAGTTTGATTCACTCGAACTGAAACAGACGCTATAGCATGGTCTCCGACAATCAGGGGACTCGATATTTTTCATAATTCTAATAATCCAATTATGTACTTCGTTTACTATGACATAAAGTGATATCTATAAGGAAGTATTAGTGTAGCAAACTTCAATAAAATGTTATAAGACTTTTCAAAGTTATTTGAAAAGAATAATTTGTTCGTCGACTTTGATGACCCCCTAGCAACAAAACGAAGCAACTTAGAGCAGAGGTATGTTTACTTAAATCTGCGTATTTTGATAGTAGAAAACTGTGGCAGATCCACGTACACGGAATAATGGTACATCCTGTATATTGTTTTGTTCCTCTCGCCCGAGATCTCAAGTTTTACAAAGTGTCAAAAATAAGGTCAGTAATTTTAAGGGAAGATAGGGAAAAATGAACACGCGATTAAAAAAATTTTAAATGCATAATTACGCTTGAAAAAAAAATTTCAAAATCATTATTTACCCCCATTTTCGGACCGCTCCTGACCTACCGTATTATTCGGTCACTAACATACCTTTAATACCTGTTCTTACGGTTTCCACTGTTTTATAATTGAATGAGGTTTATTATTAGGTATGTTCAAGTAGGTAATTATTCAGTTTGTAGTACGTATACTTTATTGTGTAACTTATTAAATTTCAAAGTTGTATAGTACCTATTTATTTAAAATGATACACGGAACGACGACTAGGAAATCAGCTGATTCGCTACAACGTCCGATTGCTGTGTACTCTGCTGTCCTGCGCGACGCGTTCCCTATTACGAGTTAATGGAAGTTAAGGGGTAATTTGCTTATTTTTTAAAAGGTCGAGAAAAAATTTTTTTTTCGATTTTCTCTTTTTATTAGGCCTTCCGAATATGTGATTAAAATTAATGACATCGTGGCTGAAACACGCTGTATACAATCGCACCATTACAATTACAAAAATTGATCTGCTACGAGTATCTAACAAATTTAAACTAAGTATTTTGGTTCATGAAACAAAGCAGTCTTTTCATTTAACTTATTTAGGCCAGAAGGAAATCGCCAATGATGTTATTAGAAACCTTTATAATACTTCCTCCTGTTTTATAACAAGAGAATCTAACTCTCCACCTACGTAATTCTGGTAATAATGTAGCATAATGACATTAAATGAGCAAATAACTATGCTAGGTTACGATTATTACGGTGAAAGTAACTAGAAAGAAACAGATTTCGTGTATCGTTGCAGCCTGTATCTGACAAATCTAAGCCAGAAGCACATAAACACATTTGTCGTATGGTTAATTCAAAATATAGAGAGACTAAGAAAAAGGGACTCTTGTTTATAATCAATAAAATAAACCGTTTACGAGAAAAAGAATAATAAACAAATTTATATTTTATTTTTAATAAAAAGGGCCATGATTTCTATTTTTTTTTTCTAGACAACAAAGGGCGATATGAAAGTCATTGAAACAACAGAACAACAGAAGTTTCATGTTTAATCCGAAAAAATATAAAATAAAAAAACGCAGTGGTTGTCCCAGGAGGTACCTTAACGAAATTATTGAAAAACTTCATATGAGGGTGCAACATGGGCTCCGTGAAGTCTGATACACGCGCGGACATGACGAATTGAGGACTGCTGTACCCGCCACAATAACCCAGCATTGTTCTTTATCAATCACATCAAAATGAAACGTGATTATCTGTAGAAGTTCCTCCCTAGTGTCGACCGGAGTGGAATACTCCAATTGTTTGAGGTGTCCCCACAGGTAAAAATCCAGGGGCATTAGATCAGTAGATCGAGGAAACCAGGCAATAGGTCCTCCTCTACCTATATCCAACGGTTTGGATAGATGTTATTCAGGCATACCAACGCTGAAGTGAGGTGGTGCCCCATCGTGCATGAACTACATGTTTCGGCGGGATTCAATTGGTAAGTATTCTTTTAAATCTTGAAAAGCGTTGTGAAGGAACTCCAAATAAAATTGTCAATCGTTGCGGCAATACGAATGGTCCAATAAAAAAAAATTCCAATTATTCCTGCCCAGATGTTAATTGATTGGAACTGATGTTGATGATGCGAAACAATAGTGGCATGAAGATTTTCATCAGTCCGTACATATGTGTTGTGTAAATTGATGATACCATTTTTTGTAAACCATGCTTCATCCGTGAAAAGAATAGTGCTAATGAAGTTTACATTATTTCGTTGCTGATTCAATAGCCAGTTTACAAACTGCATTCTACATGGAAAATCTTCAGGAATCAGTTCATGTATTTTTTGCAAATAGTATGGATATTACAGCTGTTTTTGAAGAACTTCATGTCGTTTTCAATGTATTAAACTGTGTTGATATTTTTCGAGTGCTCGTTGATGGAGTGCCTTCTACAGCAATTAAAATATTTTCCTCTATTTGCGGAATACGTACGATTCTTCTCAGAGAAGCATCAGTAATATTTTTTCCAAATTTTCCTACAAATATGAAGAAAGTCAATAATATGTATTACCTTATTAACTGGAATCGATCATTATTCTCCCTTAGACCTTGGTCAACTCGTTCAAATGTCTTCTGGTTTGGCAGAGCACGATTAGAACATCTGTCGTGATTTAACCTTCTGGCTGTAAAGCATTGCAAGACGCAAGATCATACATGAGATGCATATCTGCATACTCAATAAACGTGTATTCCTTATTTCGAATTAATTCACAATTGAATTCACCACGAAATCCAAAACACGGTAAATCAATAACGAAGTAAAGGATCAATGTGTCAGCGATATCACTTTGTTGTCGAGAAAAAAAAATAGAAATCATGACCCTTTTTATTAAAAATAAAACCTGAATTTGTGTATTATTCTTTTCCTCGAAAACGGTTCATTTTATCGACAATAAACAAGAGTACCTTTTTTTAGTCTAAGGTTGAAGCTACCCAGATTTATTATTTTAAAGTCTTTATCACACAGGGTGTTAAAAATTTAGGCATTGGGTTGTAAAGCTTAGACCACCCTTGGTAAACTAAAAAAGCTAAATATGTTTCAAGGACACTATTGTAAGAGGTCCTTATTAGAGTCCCTCACATAAAATTTTTATTTAATTATATTAAGTACTTTAAAAGTTATTCAAGAAAAACCGATTTCCAGCGGCGTCCGTAGGAAGGGCCTGTACGAAGAAATTTTATAGGAACTTGTCATCTTATTTTTTCATATTCTATCTGCACCCGAGAGATTTCCCACATTTTCCCGTACACCCTGTAGATAAACTTATTTGAAATAAATTAGTCCCTTCTATAATTCTTGTAATAGTTTTTGAGAAGAAAAATAAAATAGGCTACAGTGCACACGAGACTTCGTAAACTAGTCTTTATTACAAAATAAAAACATTGAAATTAACGGAAATAAATTTAAAGAAACTGTAGTTATAAACTTCATCATAAATGTTATAAATGATCATAACACATAACTCCATACGTCGAAACGTTGACGCTCGTTAAAACAAGCGGGAGCCCCATCGTGCCACAAAACGAACTTCGACACCTAGAAATGCACCTTCAAGAATTAGGTACTGGAAATAATTCTTCGAGAAAGAGAATGTTTGTATTTCTATTCAATCTAGGTAGCGAAATTGTGAAGCAATTAAGAATTCCAAACCACACATTCAGAGAAAACTGTAATTGATGATGTTAATAATTTTCGAAAGATTTAGTTTCACATAGCCATCATGGAGGCGCGCAAAGAACGATGAGGAGTAGTGCAGATAGTTCATAAATGTTTACAAGCCACGAAAAATCCCCAAATATTGGCGTCATCAGTATTAATGATTCCTTTACAACAAACAGTAACAAACCGTTTCATTTTCAACTTCAAAAAAAAAAACAACACACAATCTGCTTTACAGAAATCTTACATTTACAATTAATTTAATTAAGCTCAAATCCCATGCGACAGCTGTTTTTGCGTAAAGAGAAAGGCAACCTTCATTCAAATATTTAAAAAAAGTTCATTTGATTCAAATCTAAAACTGATATTACCTCAATAAAGTAAGTGACGTGTGAACGACATAATTTAACATGGTTGTTTTAAGTTCTAACGAACCATTAACAGAAAACGTGCTTGAAATGAATCAACTTATATCACTTAAATTGCCATAGGTGTAGTTTAGGCTATCAATAGGTAGTAATTCACACTTTCGACTAATTTAATATTGATTAGCAAAATAAAATTGTGGGAAATGAGCAATTTATCTCGAAAACGTGTATATTGCCTAGATAGATATGAATTCTTTGTGAAACTGAAATAAACAGCAACAATTAGAAGTAGCTTAATACACGTGGCGAAAACAGATAAGCAAATATATATACTGTTTTATCATTCACTTTTTATTGATAATTTTTAAATAATTAAGTGAATCTTCTCTCGTCTCAGACTTTTATGAAGAACATCATCATGATTTCCTAGAATATATAACGAGGTGCTATATTCAGGTTCAATCCCCATGTTTTCATAGCTAACTTGATTACCTTATCAGCACCATACTGAATGTTATTAAAAGTCAAAAACGTCAATTTCATAATCAATTTAAGTTGATCACAATTATGAAAAACAAATAATAAAAATTTCCAAGAAAATAGTGGCAATTATGATGGGCCACCCAGTATACCTTAAAAGTGGTCACCCTGTATATTCAGCCTATTTAAAACAGAAAGCGATAGCTATCACTGGCATCCTTTGGATCTTCACTGACCTTCTTCATTAAATTCACTTTGACACACTGTACTACAACATTAAGAATTCTGAGTAAGTGAGCTATTGTCTTTTAACTTATAATTAGTTAATCCTTGACCTACAGTGTAGGATTCTGTACGAGACATTATAACGACGTGAGTAAAAGCTGAAGAAAGGGTTTTGTTGTACCATTTTGTTTAATTATTATTTTGTGCTTAATCGTAATCACCTACTTAAAAGTATTCAATACAGATGCCGAATATCAAATGGTCGAATTAAAATAACTTCCCGTTATTTTATGAAAACTTTTACTTACATCTTCCATAATGTAGTCCAAGTTGAGTATGTCATTTTGGAAGCACTCGGTCAACCACTTGGCGCAGATGTCTTGATATGTGAAGTACTGGTCGTCGAAGTACACAGTCATATTTTGAATGAGTTCATCAAGCAGCCTAAGTTCTTGCCAAACTGCTACCCGCAACATATTCTTGTCACCATCCTTTGACGTGAGGATAACACGACCAAATCGACCTGGAAAAGAAGCAAACCGTTTAGAAAAAATATACGGCTTGGTCTAGAGCAGTGGTTCCCAACCTTTGAGTGATGACTGACCGCTAAAACAAAATTTGGCTATTCAGGGACCATATGCGAGCTAAGTTTAATTGAGACTTTCCTTTCAAATATATTAAAATGTCTTAAACTATTTGGAACACGTGATTCTTCATATTTCGGCTTATTTTTGAGTCGTCTTACTTATGACTGTGTATGTGTTTGTATGAGTAAAGGCATACTTAGTAAAACTAATCGTTATTTATTTTCCATGCAAATCTTACATTGCGTCTCAATCGACGCTCCAGCTTATTTGATACTAATTAGCTGTACTTAGCCTCGCGGACCACCGATTAGGAACCACTGGTTTAGAGGTTGTAGTCTGAAATATAAACCATTTTATCTACAGCATGTTTTTCTAAGTCTATATTAAAATTTGTTGACTGATGTAGATAAATGAAAACAATAATAATTTACGTATAATGAAAGGCGCTTACAAATATTTCAACTAGCGGTACGTTCATAGATTTAAGAAAATATCTTAAAACATTATAAAACAAGCAAGGAGTTTAAATTTTATTTCAACAAAATGTTTATATTTAGTTTTATATTGAGATGTGCGTACGTTTTGAATTAAAAAATGAAATTATATTAGATCTATCATTTCATAATCCAAAAACAATTACTTTAGAGACAATTGCAGCAATACGCAATTGAAAGTGAAGATACATAATAAAATGCACTTACAATAATAAATAATTTTAATAAAATAATTTTGGGTCGAATTAAATCTTCATAGCTTCCATCTAGTATTTTGAGTCACAGAATCTTTTCTTTTTTTTTCATTTATTAATTTAGGTGTTTCAGTTTCATAAGTGCGTATAAGTTACAATAGAATTTGTTTTAAAAAAGGTTGTTTTACGTTTTCATTTATTATTTAGTCTAAAATGATCCTAGAACAAAGTTACGACATGGGCTTAGGAAACGCCCTATATACCATAATCCTTAAACTAATAAAAATAAATCAAGAGAAAGTTTGAAAATTAATAAATTGTGGATCGTTAATTTTTCTATTCCAAGAACGCGAATTTAATTTTACTAATTAAAATTTTCACCAGTTACAACTATAATCGAGGAAAAGTGAACATTTCACATGAGAAATGTTAAATAGTTTAAATATTGAATTTTTGAATTGTCAACTCAAATTCAAATTGTCAGTTGTCAAATTTGAATATTTAATTGAATTGTATTTGAATTAGAATTTTTTAAATTGTATCATTCTATGCCAAAAGAATGAGGTCCTTACCAATTCATTTTTTCCTATTTTTCTTAATTATTTTAGTATCCATTTAGAGTATATTTCATGAATTATTTCAAATTTTTATTTCAACCCTTCTAGAAGTTATGAGCATTTGAAAATTTTGTAACTGTAAATTATCTTGGCAAAAACTAAAGACATCATAAACGGTTTTTTTTCATTTTGTTCGTTTTGGGATGTAATGATATAAAAAATATATAAAAATAAATCAAAAAGCACTTTTTTAGTTTAAAAATCAAAAGGAATTAAAAAAACTAAAAATGTATTATTTTTATATCTACATGTCAAAACTACCAAATTGAAAAAAAATATTGATAGCTTTAGTGTTTGCAAAGTTACAGGTATTTACCGGAAATATTCAAATGTTCATAACTTTTTGAGAGGTTGAAATAAAAATTTGAAAAAATTAATAAAAGTTACTAATGGGTACTAA
Source organism: Anoplophora glabripennis (assembly GCF_000390285.2). Classification (NCBI taxonomy): domain Eukaryota; kingdom Metazoa; phylum Arthropoda; class Insecta; order Coleoptera; family Cerambycidae; genus Anoplophora; species Anoplophora glabripennis. The sequence continues at coordinate 1,981,663 of NW_019416512.1, forward strand.
AAAATAATACCAAAAATTCAGGAGAATTAAAAATGGTCGGGTCACCACCTCAGTAATTTAATAAAAATTTGATGTAACATATTTAATAGCACACTAGCAGATATCTATTTGTTGTAATTTTGTACTATTTACTGTTTTTCTTACAATTATTTTGATATCGTTACTACTACTACTATTTTTTGTTTTTTTTTTTGTTCATATAATTATCTATGTATTTTATGTATCCTATGAAAAAGTTTTATTAAAATTAATTTAACCGTGTAGTTTTTGTATTCAAAGCTCCTCCTTACAGCTTTTAAAATAAGAAGAAAACTGAAAGCAACGTGTTCTCATGCTTCAGGTGCCACAGTTTCTAGATAGGTCACTAGTTCGACAAGAGTTCACTAGCATATCTAATAATTTCCCATAATTACATTTACACAATCCCGTCTTCATTAATTGAAATAAATATATATGCAAATGTCCATCCATATCAACATATTCTCCACACTTGAGTGATGTCAGTAATGGAGATATTTGTAAACTTTCTACGAGTTCTAATAATGTAACAATATGACGTAATTTTTTGCGGTTACAATGTTCTGTTCGGAGTACCACTGTAATGCTGTCCATTGCGAAATTTGTAGCGTTAATATTGGAAATACTATCATTTTTCTAAATAAGAATTTGAATTTATAATAAGTTGTCGAGCTTCCGGTTGCATGTTCGTCGTAATTCAAGAATAAATTCAATATTATACGCGATATCAATGTTGTAATGAGTGTACTATACATGCGACGAACAAAATTATGACCTACTCACTTTAATAGAACTGCAAAACTAAACTGGGTATTACAGATTAAAAAAACGGCAATTGTTTCAGTCACTTTGACAATGTGACAGTTAATTGTTTTGAATTGTTACGTGACCACTGGCCTGGTTGGAAAATTTAAAAACATGTAAGCAATTTTAAAAATTTGATGGTCGTCATAGACTGAAATTTGTTTAACAGTATTTCTACTCACATGCCGTGAATATTTCGATGGGCAGAGAGCTGTAGAATGTGTTTCTCTCAATATTATATTCTCAATAACAGGTCGCTATTTTTTTCGTCCAGTGTACGTATGTGCATTAAAGTGTGCAACTAGTACATAATTATATTTGTATAATTAGTAATTGCGCTTATCTATTTGAAAGATTTTATAATAACCATATGCTTAGCGGTTACGGTTACATTTAATCTTGTTAAAATAATTTAATCGACCTAATTTCTGGATCAGTGCTCCACATAGAAAAATTGCTGTGTAGCTGGTGAGTGTAAATTTCTTTAATGACCTAATTTTTTATAACTGCACTTTGATAGATACAAAAAAACAACAGATGAGTTGAGGATAAAAGTCTACAGGCGCAAGAACATCGTGTACCTCTGGTAGTTAAAAAAATACCATCGTTACATTTAGTTATATTAAAAAAAAATAATGAATTGAAAGTGGAAAAAGTTTGACGACCTCATTTTCATATGTTTTCTTACTGATATAAAATAGCAACTTGTTGAATCGTTTAAGATATGGTAACATCAGTCAACAACTGTTCTATGAAAAAAAACTCTTCTTCAAATGAATTGCAATTTTGTTAAATTATGCATTATGCTAAACAACAAAAACCAATTCTTCATTAGATTTTTATAGTAAACACATAACCTCTAAGTATTAAATTTGAAGAAACAAATACGTATTCGAGTTGATACAAATATGTTTTAAATAAACCTTTCCCGCTAGTTCAGACTGATTTTCATTTGTTTACAGTAAACCGCAACGCTTGTCTCAGAAATCATATAAAGAATTGAGCACTAAGATTATAAGCTATAATATGTTTAGAAATAAAAGAGAGTAATAAAAGCTTATTATGTATGCAAATCGTAAATAAATGTAGTACTGGTGCTTATATTCAATATTTTTATATTATGTATTATCGGGTATAGGATGAGGTGTACTTTTAAAAAAACTTTGTGTGATCGGACTGTACTAAATTGTAGCATGTAGCTAAAATTTAATCCCCGACAATCCGTCTTTGTCTATGCCGCTTCAATTTCTCGGTCCATTTCTCTTATAAGTAAACAATATAAAAACAGCATTTCAAAACATGAGGCTACTTTAAGCATCATAACCGGGTTAAGAGGGTTTTTAGTAATTCAAATAAAATTATTCAATATTATTATCAAAATATTTATTTAAATTTAATGAATAGACTTTTATTCCACACAAAAATATATGTATTTTGAAAATTCAAATTATGGTGAGTAAATGTAGTGTTGTATAAATGTACAATAAAGAAAATAAAAAAGTAGGTATATTAAAATTCATCCTCTGAATATTCTGATGAATTATCTTCGTCTCCTAGATTGATAACGATAGGTTCCACAGTAACGTCAATTAAATTATCGAGTTCCCACATTTTCTCCTCTTCTTTTTGTACATGATGTATACATCTTTGCCAGTTATCTGCAGTTACTCGTTCCAAGGAATTTTTTAACAAAATTTTCACGTCACTTAATTTAAACGTCGTATTATTTCGCGCTACATCTCCTTTTACCTGCGCCCAGACTAATTCGATTGGGTTAAGTTCACAGTGATAAGGTGGTAACCGTAGTACCGTTATTTGGCGATTTGTTGCCATTTCATCGATAACATATTTTTTCTGATCTTTATTAAGATTGACAAGTGTCAAAAGTTCCTTTTTCACCATATTTGTTTCAAAAGAAATGTTTTTTCCGGATAACCATTGAATTATATCGGCTTTCCTCCAAGCAGTCGTAGGCGTCCGCTCGGTCTGCCGTGAATGGTAACTGGCATTATCCATGACAATTACAGACCCCGGAGGAATAAGATCCAACATCTGTGTAAAATACTCTTCGAAAACATCTGCGTTCATGTCTTCGTGATAGTCACCTGTATTTTTAGATTCAAATAAAAGTAAACCGCCATCTACAAAACCACTGGCACTACCTATATGTGTCACTATTAATCTTCGCCCTTTACCTGAAGGTGCCTTGAACCCTGTTGAAAGTCCATCCAAAAATGCTTGTCGAAAACTTTTTACATTTTTATCTTGCCATACTTTTGTTACAGTATATCCCTCGTTGACCCAAGTTTCGTCTAGATAATAAATATTCCTCCCTTCGTCACGGAATTTTCTAATTGATCTTAAGTAGGATCTTCGCCAACAAATAATTTCATCTTTATCGATAAGAACTGACTTCCTGTTCTGCTTTTCCCAGCAAAAATTCAACTCTCGTAAGACGGCCCATAATTTGCTTCTACTGATTTTTGGCAAATCGTTGTCCTCTGAAAGTTCACTTAAAATTTTGTTTAGCGTTGGTATTTCTTTTTTAAAATAAAATGAGTGTACTTTTCTGCGAATGACATTTTTGAAGAAATCATCTATAACGACTTTTGACCTCCCTGTAGATGATTTTGGGGGATTTACAGTATCTTGTTCATTTTTTGTTTCCTTTAAAAGTCTGTAGATAGTCGATTTTCCAATCCCTGTCATTTTTGTTAGCATTAGTGTTACCCGATAATTACCTGAAACGAAATATTACCACGCCCGTGGCCGGTTCTTATCTCGGGGTTTTATTACTCCCTTTCATTTCCAAACAGACTATAACAAATCTCAATAACAGGACAGAAATTACAAGGACAGGAAGTTGCCATAAACATTTTTAAGAAGCCGTATCAAAAATTGTTTGACGTAAAATGCTTATTTATTTAATTATTTTCTTCCTATTTCAAATACACTTTATCATTCTGGATAAAGCAACAGTTAAATTTTGGTTATTATTTCTATTTTATATAAATTTAGCATATATTATTGAAAAGAGTGCGCAACTTATAATACTAATTACATTCTGAACATTTTTCTTTTAAACAATGTTGTGTTGATGTAGCAACTCAAATAAACAGATTTCATATTGTGATATTTATAACAAAAATGTAACAAAACCACAGACTCGACTTAATAAAAGGTAGATTTACTTCTGCAGTTTATGTATCTGTTTTTATTATTTTTTCTGATTTTATTTATTTGACTACTTATATAATTGGATTACATAAAATCTGTTGGGTAATAAATGTTGTTATTGTTATGGTAATTTTAAGCCAACATGACTACATCAGCAGGACCGTGTTAGGTAAAATTATATTGAAAAATGTAGAAACGCATTAACAGGAGCAGGGGTAGACAATATGTCAAAGAGGTGACTCAAGAATTAGGTTGTGTCGATCTAAGTCATATATGGACAACCCCCGGCCCCCGGGACGGATTCGACCCTCCACCAGCTTCAATCCGGCCCGCGAGAGGTTCAGAAAATTCAAATAACGATATAAATTCAAATCGATAAATAGTATTATTAAATGTACGCAGTGGAACGTCACAGATCGAGTCGGAAATAGTCGTTAGAAAGAGACAAACAATTAAACATTCGGGAAGCCGCTCGATGCATTTGAAGCAGTCACGTAAGATCGAGAGTATTCTAGTTGCTTATTGGGGGTAATATATAAACCGCTCAGCGCGCGTGTCATCTCATTACTTCTTAACAATTGATAAAGTTCGCGTCGCATATTCGCGTACGATCAAGAGTACGACGCGGGAAATATTCCACGAAAAATAATTTGCACATTCGGAAACACGTATAAATGTGAGCAGCTTTTTTCAATCATGAAAATTAATAAAAATAAGCATCGTACTCGGCTTACAGATGTTAATTTAGAAAACACTTTACGCCTATGCACTACTGATATTGACTCCAATATCTCATTAATTTTCATTTGAGCTTTTTTTATTAATTTGCTTTTTATATGTTTGATTATGCTATTATAATTAATAAATAAAAAAATTTGTGAATTTTTGTGGCTTTTTTATTCACTACTACCTACTTATTTCTTGCCTACGGCCCGCGACCTGATTAAGTCCCGAAATTACGCCCTCAGCTAAGCAGAGGTTGCCCTGATCTAAGTATTCCGCTGTTGGTTCGAATCCGCTACAGCAGCGTGGATGTCTGGATATCAGATGATTATAGAATAATCAAAAAGGCTGTGGGTTTACGTGGCAGAATTTTACAAGATGTACCCTCAAAAAGAAAAAGAAAAAAGGAAAGGAAAACTAAATCATAGAGTATAATGTTATCAGTTATTTTTTATCATTAAGTCGTACAATTTTGAACGAGTTCGTATTTAATTCACCGGTAAACTTATATTTGCAATAATTAAAGGGTGCCAAAATTTCTCGCAAGAAGTCCAACGGCATTAAATCACATGATCTGGGAGGCCAATTCTGATCTCCAGAACGGGAAATTACACGACCAGAAAATGACTCATACAATAATTGAATTGTTATATGGCATGTGACACCGTCTTATTAACACCACATATCGTCTACTTCCATATTTTAAAATTTAGGTAAAAGAAACTGGATTATCTAGCTCTATTATTTGTTATTGCTCTAGCTCTATTATTTGTTATTGCCTGTCAGCCGCATTTTCGTAGAAGAATAGTCCGATGATACTTCGAACCCAAAATCCGCACTCAACAGTGACACGTTGTGGATGCATCTGCTTCTCAACAATCTCCCGTGGATTTTCTAAATCCCAAATGCGACAATTTTGACGATTAACGAAGCCATTAAGTTGAAAATCATTGAAGATTCATATTTGTAAGTATGAAGTTACAAATCTTTCGTGAGAATACGCTGTAAAAGATTTCTTGAACACTGTGCGGAATATATGTTCGTCTCCTCTTCTGACAATGTCATGGTTTTAATAATTCGTTTTTATATCTATGTGGAAATAGTTGTTTTTGATTTTTAGTAATTGACTGTGCAAAATAATATGTTTAATTAAAAATCTTTTGAAAAAGTTCCCGATCGGGAATGAAACGTTAACATTTTTTGACTGGCCTCCAAACTAGAAGCTTATATCCAAATAAATAATTTCCATTATTGATATTAGGGTTTCTGGTCAAGACTTTTCGAAGCGAGAATTCCCGGAAAATCTGGCCTTACTCGAGACGAGAAAAAATGTCGAGAAATCGAGAAATTTAAAAATCACGCACGTCTTAAGTTCTTGATTGGAGTTCGTTTCGTTCATGTGTTCAATTCGTTTCTCGACAAATAATTGAGTGGTTAATGTGATTTGTCGACTAGCTGATGATTTATTTATTTTAAGTTTTTAAGGCTTTAGTTTACTTTGACGATTCTTATTTTTTAATGTACCTTGTTATAAGTCTGTGTATAAATTTTATTATAAGCAGATACCTAATGATGATTCTGAAAATATTTAGTTCCTGTTCCTTTAGTTGATTATTTTATTTTTGTTTTGTTAATTAAAAGATTATGATTATAAGTGATAAATTAATAGGAAGAACGCTTCTGTATCTTTAAATTAAAGCTTGTTTTTTTTAAGATTTCTTCGGTTAAATTCCTAATTTACTATTTGTTTAATTAAAAGACTGCATGATTAATGATTATTAATAATTATTGGAAGAAAGCTACGATTAAAAAACATTGAAATAAACATAAGTATAATGAAAAATAAAAAAACAAGTTAAAGGTTTTTAAGAAAAGGATACTCAAAGTTTAATTTAGTTTTGTTAGTATAAGTAAAAACATATAAGTAATTAATAAAAATACTGAATAAATAATAAATGTTAATGATGATTGTTAAATATAATAAATAGCATGTTTATATTTCGCATTGCAATACCAAAATTATAACTTTTTTAAGTTTTAGAAATTTCTCGAGAATTCGAGAATTTCTAGTCGAGAATTCTCGAGTTCCGAGAAAAAAAGTAGGCCGAGAAATCAGAAACACTAATTGATATACAGTGTGTATCAGCCAAATAGAATAAATTCAATAATAAATAAATAGGGACGTGTTCGAAAAAACGCTCGTCGATTGGTATTTTTAGTTGCGCATATTTTCAACAAAAACTTTTTATACAGGGTGTGTCATTGCCAACTTTCTTATTTTAAATGCAACACTCTGTATATTATTCAATTTTTGGATTGGAAAAAAAATGCATTTCTATAAAATGAAACCAACTCAGGAGCCCATGGAAGATGATTTTGATAAAAGGTTTTTTTGTTTTCTGATGAGTGCACCTTTATTGTTCACGGTCATGCTAATCGTCAAAATTGCCGCTATTGGTCTAATGAAAATCCTCACTGGATTACAGAAGAACATACGCAATATCCTGAAAAGGTTAATGTTTGGGCAGGAATTGTTGGAGATCATATCATAGGTCCTTTTTTCATTGATGGCAATTTGAATGGTGATAATTATTTAGCACTGCTCCAAAATAATGTCGTGCCAACTTTGACAAACATATCCTCATCCAGCAAACCCACAGATCCCAGTGAATATGATATGGTTCGCCCATCACCAAATCAATGTCCAGTACCTCCAAATCGGTGGATAGGGAGGCGAGGATCGATGGAATAGCCAGCACGATCCCCTGATCTGACGCAATTAGACTTCTTCTTATGGGGATATGTCAAAAGTATTGTAGAGAAAACTAAACCCCTCGACTTCGCTGACTTAAAAATATGAATAACGCTTGCGATTAGATCGGTTACCCCTGATGTTGAGTTAGAAGAAATTTCTATTTAAGATTAGGATATTCGCAGCGAGCATTTTAAACATCTCCTACATTGACATTCATGTTTTTTTTTGCTTTTTTACATTTCAATAAATACACAGTATTACTTATTAGTTTTTGAGTGTGTTGTAACGAATTTCTGTAATAAAATAATTTTCTGTTTTTAATGTTAATTTTTGCAATAAGTCTGAAAACACTTAATAGGTATTTCCGAAACAGTTAAAGATAGGTATAGGACATTGTACATGAAATATGTCTAGAATTTTCTAAATAATCCAAAAATTGAATAATAGAATAATACAGGGTGTTGCATTTAAAATAAGAAAGTTGGTATTGAAAAAGTGCGCAACTAAAAATACCACTCGATGTGTCCGAGGGTTTTTTCGAACACGCCCTCATTTATTTATTATTAAATTTATTCCATTTGGCTGATACACACTGTATGACCATTGTTTATGGCATACTTACGATTACTGATACATATAAACAATCCTTATAGCTAAAATATTTGTTTAAGACGAAGTTATGACCGGAACAAGATATATTTTACTTAATCCAAAGACGTATTCAATTAAAAAAAGAATAAAAACACAGCTGTCGCCTTGACCAAATGCACCATTACCGAAAACAATTCCTTGTGAAAGCTATTTTGTATGCACATACCAGAAGAATTTAGATGTCAAAGAATTATGAAATATCCCTTTATGGTGTAAACCAATTACGAAAATGTCTAATTAAGACACGTACAATGGTATTTTTACACAAGTACATACTTTCAAATAACGAAATTAATTAAAAACGTCTAGGAAACATTTTCAAGAAACATGAACTATTTTTCAGCCTTGACCGTGTTTGTGTTAATTTGCTGCGTTCACGGCAAGCCACAGGGAAGGTCACATTTCTGTCAATGTGGCAATCGCATTCGGTCAAATAATTTGCCTATAATCTACATTCAAAATGGAAAAACTACCACGAAAACCACAGTTATTTTTTATACGCTTGTTTATACATAGATTTGTGCGCGCCGCCACTGCGGTGGTTGAAAATTAGCCAGCGTTATAATAAATTATGTGAACATAGGCAAAATATGTCCCTCCTAAGGGCGTACGGCATTTTAAAGGTTAACCAATACAATTTGAAACCGGATATTAAGTCAAAAAGTAAGTATTTTAGTCACACGTTTCAAAAATTGGTAGAATTGTGATCAAAGTTTGCTATAACTGGTCACAAGCCAAGTTCGAGACGACCTCTATTTAAATTTTAACTCTTAAACTAAGAAATTATTTTTATACAGGGTGAGCCATTAAAGGTACGGAGCGGCTGTACATAGGGTAAAAAAATCTATTCACAAATACGGCCAAAAGAAATTGATTTAAAATATTTTCAAGTTTGTAACTTCACCGCTAGGGGGCGCAACTGCTATAGTGTTACAGAAAATTGTCGTTTTTTCGAAATTTCGCTTATATAACCTAAGTTGAAAATACATTTTTTAGATACAGTGTTAAACTCTTCACAGGTTTAGCTAAAACTTTTTTTTTGTTATTACCAAAGCAATGTCATTATGAAGGATGCCATCTTGAAATTTTTAAATTGTCATAACTTCTAAATGCCTTAATCGATTTCAAGAAACGACGGCTCAGTTTAAAGAACTATTAATAAAATTTATATTTGTGATATGGGAATAAAAATATTATTTTCCTGCGCACAGGTAGACGACGCTAATCAGAAAAGTTTTGTAATTGTCTCCGTTTCCAAAAAAAAAAAATAAATAAATGCTGCGATAAAGGCTTGTTTCATGGAATTTACTAAGGAAAACAAATACACTACCCGGAGGTCGATATCTTTTTTCCTTTTCAAGTTATTGATAAAATAATGAAGTTGTTCTAGAACATCTTTCTTTATTTAGTTCTCTAAATAACAATGACATAGTCCAAGCCAAAATTAAATTATAAAACTATATCAAGCTTGTCTTTAAAAAAGTACTTGCTATATTTTGAAATTTTTTTGATAACTGCAATGTTTCATATTTATATTAATTCCAAATATCTGAGTATTTATAAAGATCATTGTTTCCATACCGAGGCAGGCTATGAATATAAACAACTGAAAATTATGTCAAATGAAATGTGACAGCTCTTGTTACGTGCAAAATAGATGCCGATTCTCACTTGCGTGCAAGGCATGTGCTCGGCACGGGCAAAGCACCGGCTCGGCAAAATATCTTAACCATTGTATCTTATGGGTTTTGAGGGGTGTAATTCAAACTATACGTGCAGCGTCTCGGCAACCGAGAGACTTTGCACGCGACGTTCTCCCGAAAGAATATTTGCAGGGCATGTGCCGTGTATGTTCCGATAAGTGTGAATACTCTCCAGGCAGTCAACTTGCAATCATAGGGATTTTAGTTGAGTTTCGTATTGACAAGAATATATGTAGCGTCAGCAGAGGCTCTCTTTTTCTCAGAACAAAATGAAATTCTTATTGAGTATATCAGAGAAAATGAGGTTATTTACGATTTGTCTCATAAAAAATACTCAGACAATGTCTACAAAAACATGATATGTAAAAAAATTGGCGAGAAATTGCAATAAGATAGGTATATTTATTAAATACGTATTAATCTATACAGATATATTAAAACAATCACGATTTCTTAACAATAAAATTTTGTAATTTAAAAAAACGTATTTTTCTTTTTCGGAAATTTTTATTTTCTTGCTCTTCTTCATCTAAGATTAGAACAATTTTTACCAGAGTGGAAGTCACGAACATTTTTTCACAAAGCTAGGGAAATACTACCTGCGGCATGCCTGTCGCAGTGTGAATTGTCTCTGAAAACTCGGCCTGTGCCGAGTAAGTGCCCTGCCGATGCCAATCCGATTCCTTGCTCGTCTAATGAGAATCGGCCTTTAATCTATTGGCTTGTGTCCATGTAAATCCCCAAATAAATGTTAGGCAATTAGTTAGAAACCTAGGAATTTTATATGGAACACCAGTACTTTTCTCACACAAATGACACTAATTTTGCACGAAGCGAGAGCTGACACAAATCGTTTGACATAATTTTTAATTTGACTATTTTCACAGGACATAGCCTACCTCCTTATGGAACAATAATCTTTATAATTACTCAGATATTTGAAATTAATAAAAAAATTAAACATTGCAATTATCAAAAAAATTTCAAAACATATCAAGTACTTTTTTTAAAGACAAGCTTAGTATAGTTTTACAATTTAATTTTGGCTTGGACTATGTCAATATTATTTAGGGAACTAAATAAAGGAGGATGTTCCAGCACAAATTCACTATTTTAGCAATAACTTGAAGATGAAAAAAGATATGGACCTTCGGTTTGTGTATTTGTTTTCCTTAATAAATGGTATATCAAGCCATGAAAAAAAAACTATATCGTTGCATTAAATTTTTTAGTAAACAGCGACAATTACAAAACTTTTCTGATTGGCGTCGTCTACCGTTGCGTAATATAACGAGCGTTCAAATAAAAACGTGGTCAAGTTGGTTCTGAAAATTTGAACGTAGGGCGTAGCGTATAGCAAATGAACTTATACGTCATCTGTCAAAGCGCTATATCGCCGCTATCAATTTGAATATTTTCGTTTTAAAAAGCGTTTAAAATGGTGTTTTCTCAAGAACAAAAAGTGTTTATCAAAGAGTCCTACTTTAGAAATGGACGCAAGATTTATGGAATATGGAAGTATTCTATTGAGGAATGTTTCATAGAATTTCAAAATCAATTTCCCGGCGTTGTTGAGTGCAAAATTTTTCAAAGTGCAGTTCAGCGTTGTGTTCATGTTTTTCGTGAAACGGGCAGTGTAACAAGAAAAGAAGGAAGCGGCCGACCTAAAAAGCGGACTGAAGAATTAAAAAAAAATGTCCAACAAATAATGGAAAATGCGCCAAGAACTTCTGTACGTGTTTTATCACAAATGGTGGGAGTATCAGTCGGTACCTGCCACACAGTGTTAAAAAAAGATTTGCGTTTGTTCTCCTATCGTTTAACTTGTCAGCAAGAACTTCATGAAGTTGATTTTCCGCGACGGGCTGTATTTTGTGAATGGTTTTTAAACAACTACGGTGAACTTCATAATATCACCTTTTTTTCTGATGAAGCCTGGTTTCATTTAAGCGGTTACGTAAACTCACAGAATATGAGAATGTGGTCTTCTGAAAAACCAGATAACTTTTTTGTCGAGGGCCCTCTACACGCTCAAAAAATTGGAGTTTGGTGTGCTCTCAATCGAAGGAGGATTTATGGACCAATTTTTTTTAATGGTACTCTTACTGCGCAAAGGTATAGAGAAGAAATTATCGCTCCTTTTGTTAACCAGCTGGAAGAAAACGAAATTACAAACTTTTACTTTCAACAAGACGGCGCAAGGGCACATACGGCAGGCGAGACGATGAATATGTTGAGGGAAGTTTTTCAAAATCGACTAATAAGTCCCAATGCTGAACATGAATTTCCACCGAGGTCATGTGATATTACGCCATGTGATTTCTTTCTGTGGCCTTACCTTAACAACACTATTTTTGAACTGCCTATTCCTGATTTAAACCATCTGCAGGCTCGACTTATAGACAAGATTCGTGAAATTAACAATACCCCGACCATCTTAGAAAATGTCTTTAATTCTTTGAGGAACAGGTGTGAAAAGTGCTTGGAACAGGGAGGGGGACACTTTCAGCAGCTGCTTTATTTTATTGTTATAACAAGGAGGGGGACACTTTCTGCAGCTCCTTTAATTGTTTGTTATTGTTATCACGATTATTCTTTAAAATAAAGTTATATAGTCATTAACGTTATTGAAACTGACAGCTGCTATACAGCTCGTTGAAAAATGAGGTTAAGTTGGTCGCTATAAGCTACTCCCTACGTCCAATGTGTCAGAGCCAACTTCGACCACGTTTTTATTTGAACGCTCGTTATATGGAAAATAATATTTTTATTCCCATATCATAAAAATAAATGTTATTAATAGTTCTTTAAAATGAGCCGTCGTTTCTTGAAATCGATTAAGGCATTTAGAAGTTACGACAATTTGAAACTATTTCAAGATGGCGATGGCGTTGCTATGGCAATAACAAAGCGGTGAAATTAAGAACTTGAAAATATTTTATATCAATTTCTTTTGGCCGTATTTGTTAATAGATTTTTTACCTCATAATCGTAACACGTCTACTTTCCTATATACATCCGCTCCGTATCGTTAATGGATCACCCTGTATTTACAACATAGTAGAAATATTCAGTACCAAAAATCAGTATTTTATTTCTAACCTGTTAAAAGCCAAGATATGATGAAAACCGAAAAATGTTAAAAGTAAAACGTAGGTGCATATCTTAAAAAGGTTTCAATTTTTTTTTCTATACTCAGAACTGACCTGCCCTTGTTATCCTTGCAACGTCGAACTTGCTGCTGTAATTGACTTTGAAGTAGTTCTCCACCACTGCCCTCTCGTACTTCCCTTGCCCATTTAAAGGACTAAATAAATACTCAGGGTCTATATTGTTGTGCAATCTTTGGTATCCAGTCATTCCTAGTATCGTTATTAGAACTGGAATTATTAAAAAATAACCAGGATGCCTCCCCACCACTAAACCGAGCTTGTAGAAGGACTTGTTCAGGCAGTCGTCCACAATTTTCAGGCCCACCATCTGAAAAAAGAGACAGAGACGTTATTAGAAATCGAAAGTTGTGTGGAAATAATTACAGTAATTGTAAAATTGTATTGGAATGGTAAAGAGCACCTCAAGGATAAACAGTAGACCCTATATTTATTCCACTGCTGTATAAATACATTAATTTTGTTCTCGCGTTAAAATATTGATGAACTAAGTGTCGCGGTTGTTTGAATTGTCTTTAGATTGTGACATGTGACATGTTGAAGATTACATACCATTTATGGCTTATGTGTACGATCAATAAAATATTATATGTGTAGATGTTCAGAGAAAGCACTATCAATAACATTTCTAATTTTACTAATGCTTGCTTGTTTAAAAAAATATGTATACCTTCTTGTAGAAAGTTATATACACATATGTCGCAGTTATTTTTCATGCTTTGGGTTTGTTCAAAATAAAGATCAGCATGTACGTTTCAAAAATAGAATTATTTTATTTTATACAAGAAACAAACAGGTTACAGTGAACTTACTGAATCAAGACAACAAATATATTCTTATCAAGAAAGGTATGTATTTTCAGCTGTCGCATATCAAAGTTTGACATGTTTTTTAAATATAAATACTATATAAATTTATTTTGTATTGTTTATAGATCATTAAACAAATATTTAATGAAATTAATATTTTTAAACTCCCAAATTGCCCTTTTAATGTATACGATGCATTTATTTATTTATTGCTTTTTTATGACTTCATTATTTGAAAATAAATTAATTCCTCGATTTTCTAAAGAAGAATTTTTTAATCCTTTCCTTTCTTGTTTTAGCTTTACTAAATGTCATTATTAATATTAAATTTAACAACAGAGTATTCATTCTTTCGTGTCGCATTTACAAAATTAGAAACAATATTTTTTTATGTTCAATATACTCACCACGAGCTTGTTTAATTTTTAATTTTATATTTGCTCTTAATTCCCTGTAAAAATTAAAAAAAATCGAAGTGAAATCTTATTCTAAAATTTCCTTTTAACTTTAAATTAAATTTTATTTAATCTGTAAAGCAAATAAGCAAGTAATCTTTATTCATATTTTCAAATATATAGAATTCTTAAAATTCAAATAACTCTTTCACAAAAATATACAAGATGTAAATAACGAACATAACTCTATTCTTGTAATTTTTTACTCAGTCGAGTTATTGAGAGTAATCTACTAACACTACTGACAAGTTTTCAAATAACTTCAGTAATAAAGATTCAATTTGGATGTGACTGGCACCATTTTTTTCTAGAAAAACCCAAATCATATTTCCTACCAAGAACCAACTAATAACTTAGAAGATAAAAAAATCAAAAAAGAACCTTCCTTAGAAACATTAAAAAGTTTTTCTAATTTTAATGTAATTTTTATTTGAAGCATGGCAACGTGATTAATTACAGAACGAATTTTCAAAACTTTAATTTTAATAACACATTAATAGCGATTTCCTGGTAAACGGTTACATTTATCGACTTGAACAGTGGGTACATAATGTATGTATGTATGTATGTATGTCGGAGGGTGGTGGAATTGTTTTTCCACCGCAGCACTTAGGCCTTATTAGGCCCCTTGTACACCCTCCTTCATTACTCGAATACTTTTCTTCAAACCATCCTATTTACTACACGGGTGGCTTGGTGGCAAAGTCTCGTACAGTTTATGAATGGTAGCATGGTCTTGAGTTACAGAGATTTTCTTTGCTCTGTTCTCATTGCAATTTATCGAGGACCACACACATGCGGCAAATGTTGGTCTACCCAGGTCTCTGGTAGGTTGCCACAGCCACGTCTCCGAGCCTGCCTTAGGTCACCCATCCAAATTCAAGCCTGCGTCCGTGATGCTTGCCTCGGCAGATCGAAATCCACCTGCCAAGACAGCCGGCTAGGCGGTCCCCTTGGTACATAATATTTCTTATATTGTTTCTCTTTTCAATAATAAATAATTTCTGAGATGTCTACCCAGAGAAAAAAGTTATGAACAAAACAAATTTTGAGTTCTAGGTAAAGTGCCCTCTAGCGGTGCATAATGAAACTTTTCTCTGACTGGTCCAATAGAGCTTCATCTACTTAGTGGGTGTGCCAAATGAGAGACTAATCGAACTTGAATGAAATAAGTTATTTAAATAGAAAAATAAAAAAAAATGAACTTTGACAAGCTGTAACTTGCAAACAATTGATAATTCGAAATAATAATTACTTACTGCTATTATTTTAATCCGTAGAATCTCCTCCCGGAGTTTCCTGACGGGCTTTCAGAACGCTCTGTATATAATAATTTATATCTTATATTTTTTTTTTGTGAAAAAGTATTCATTATATCTCAGCCCACGATATCCCAAAATACCCTGCTAATTACTACAACTATTAGATCCGCAATTCGCGTTACTAAATCTGTCTCAAATTGTACCTATCGCCGATTATTGGTACAAGATATAAATAATTAATCGAAATTATCTCCTATATTGTAATAGCATTATTGTCTTTAGGAACGCCGATTGTTGGATAGCCTTGCATTTACGTCGATTAATTGTTTTGATACCAGATTTTTTATTTGCGGTTACAAGTAGAAACTTACTGTATAAACAGAAATAATAAAACGACACAATACAGGCGACTGATTTAAAAAGTGTACTTATGAAAAAATCACAATAAAATCTGGAATTTTTATACAATTTTTGTGGGTTATTTATCCATTATGAGACAGTAACATATACAGGGTGTAAGGCAACAAAGCTTCCTTGGATGAAAATAAATCGATTTAGCTCAAATTACCTTGAACTTTTTATTGAAACAATTTAAGAAGTAAAGAAGTCGTCTTAAAGAATACAAAAGACTGAAACTTGTAACTTTTTAAGAACAAAATTGAAGGTAGCTTCATCTAAAATGATTTATTTTCAACCTCTCCGGATATTCTGCATACAGGGTGATATAAGTTTTGAAAACTGTAATATGTATATAAATTTGTTTGTGGTGTCAGATTTGGCACCGTTTTAAAAAACTTTTCATACCTTTATTACCCCATCAATATGATTGAATTTCTTTGAAACCTACTGTACGTTATTATTATAATTTCCTGATTATCATTCTGTTAACAAAATACGATTAAAAACGTGCTCAAAAATTAAACCACTCTTGACGTACTTGCAAATGTACTCAATGTCATTGTTCTAACATTTATGGGCACGAAATCAGTAAAAAATAGAGAATGTTTGTATGATTTTAAGAACCTAGAAAATCCAAAAAATGTAGGACTAATATAATATATGTTTCTTTCAATTACCGACTTCCAATCAACAATGTAAACCGTGAAGAAATATCTGGGCTTCTAGTTTTCACAACAAGGCATTTATTAAGTAAACAATTATTATAACATTATCATATCTGGGCAATTAATCATAACAAGTGTTGCTGCGTGCAGTGAGTGCAACCGAGATTCAATCTGGAAAACCACGCTCAGCCAGTTTCGATAACGGTAGGTTGTAATCCAACACCAACACGGTGTCGTCGATGAGCAGAAGTCGTGACCCAGTTGTGGAACACGCTGACTGGGTCACCGATATGATAATATCGGATGCTTTTGGTGCATGAATATAACGATGTTAGAAATGGAAACCGATATTAATGTGCAGAAAACACAAACACGTATTATAGTTATTTACACCATAAAGGAGCTATATAAGTATTATTTACCAGTCGAGGACGATTTTGCGCCCGAGCGGAGCGAGGGCTGGCAATAGAGTCCGAGACTGGTAAATTATACTTAACTGCTGAGTGGTGTAGATATAACATTTTATTTGCTCCCAGAGTTTTTTATGGTTCATGAAATAAAGATTAGGTTTTATTTTTTGACATTTCTTAATCAATTCATTTTGACATTATTCGAAATCTTGGAAAATGGCCTTGGTTGTTTGTATTTTGTCGTTTCTAAACAAAGCTACTTAAAAGTTGCAATTTTGCTCGTTTTGAATTATTATTTTTAAATGAGTGATTTTCAAATAGAAAGTGCAGCAAATGCTGTCTACGAATTTTTGTTGCTCGAGAAGTCGAAAGTGCGCCCGGACGAGCATATAGAAATTTCAAAGAATGGTGCCAGAACAAAAATACTATTTCTGAAATGTCACTGCTAGCATATCTCATGGAGAAGTCAAGAACTTTAAAGTCACCGACGAATTTGTAGAGTGAACACTCAATGATTAAGATAACTATTTTCATAGAGGAGAACGTGGATATATCAAAATACCCCAAGCTGAGAGCAGTTTTGAAACGTAAGAATGACGGTTATACACTTAAAAAGTCAAACGTTTTTAAAAGAGAACAAGTCAATGATTTTCTCGTTCTGGCACCCGATAACACATATTTGCTAATGAAGGTAATGACGGACTCGGGCATTACAGGAGAATGCCGTACTGATTAGTTACTTACTAAACTTACTTTGGACAACGTCAATTTCAAACATTTCGATGACATTATTGCAGTTACAATTTCAGATTTTAAAAAAGGTATGACACGTACGTTTACAATTACTTCTCGTCTAGGTTCTGTTTCTCACCTAGACATTCTCAAGAAATATATCAAGATTAGATTGGAAATTAAAACTGAAATTTCACACCTTTTTATGCGCTGTCAAGCAGGTAGATCTCACAACCAACCAATCGGCAAGAATACCCTTTCTATAATTCCTAATAAGATTGCACAGTTTTTGAAATTAGAACATCCTGAAACATACACAGGCCATTCATTCCGAAGAACTTCGGCAACGTTACTGGCTAATACCTGGCTAATAATATCTTGATGTATTAGCAATTAAGAGACGTGGTGGGTGGAAATCAGCCAAATTGCAGAAAGTTATGTTGCTGACAGTTTAAGTAACAAAAATGAAATAGTAACAAAAATGAAATAGCCAACAGGATTCTTTACAATGACACTTCAACTCCAGGTTCTAGTCGTATGCCGCATCATGCTGTTTTAATAGATCAGTCAGATAATATTGAACCTCCGGTGACTGAAATGGAGCGGTCAAATAATTTTGAGAAAAATGTGACAATTAGTAAACGCGAGGGGAATAATTATCCAGATTTTATAAACGTTACTAAATGTAATAACTGTACAATTACTAAAAATAATCAGTCACAATAATTAATAAAATGTAATGTTCATCAAATATTTCTATTTATTTGTTCATAAAACATACATTTATAACTCGAAATCGCTTTTTTCCCTAGGGAGGTAAGTTATCTCCCATAGCAACTTCCAAATCTACGGTAAAATCAATTTACCTCCTTAAAAACAATGTATTAATAGTCTATTTACTATAGTGGGACCAGATAAAATATTTTTAGGGCAGTATCTCACTTCTGAAGTTTTTGAGTGGGGTGGAAATAATAAAATAGACATTTCTTCAGGTCATTTTGATTAAAGTTTTGAGTCTGAAAATAAAGAAGGTTTTTGGGACTTCAATAGTGTATTTTTTACTCTATTTTAAAGGTATTTAAGCTACTTCAAACAAATTAAAAAAATATTAAATGAAGTCAATTAATGTTCTTCGATACCAGAACTCTAAGTATGCAAAATATATCTATTCTCACAAACAAGATTCCTGATCGCAGGAGCATCTCAAAATCTATAAAAATGCCAAATTTACAAAATCATAATAAAACTTTCCACCGAAAACTACCTAAATCCTGGATTATTACTCTGATGGCCAAATCAAGTAGTCATTTTAAATTACCAGACTGCAGAGATTAAACTTTTCAATGCAACTGTTAAAATTGTGATATCGATTTTAAAATGAATACTGAACAGAATTTGGTAAATTAATTTTGTTAATGGACAAATTTCAAAGACAGGTAAAGAAAACGTTGCAATTTTTCTGTAAGCCTATTGAAACATTTAAAATATTTTAACATAACAATAAGAGATTTATACAAAAACTTATTGCTTCATTTTGAAAATGAACTTACACGTAATTTTTAAAATCTCATGAAAATTGTGCAACAAAATCAATTTGCAACCTGCAATTTAGTTTCTTCTGTACCTATATGCAAAGTGTAATAAAATATTAGCAATTTTAAATTTGGTTACAAGAAAATTCATTAAATTTCAAAAAGAAATAACTACAGAAACATTACGAATACTTGCCTGTAGTAAATATTGATTTTTAATTAATTTTACTCTTTTTCTGTCATCATCAATTATTGCGTCGGTATCGCTTTGCTCACATTCTTCAAGTGCAAAGAGAATTACACAATCAAACGCAAGTCAATATGAGAAGTGACAATTGTCCATTGCATTTTAGCAACTCGACACGTCGAGAATCGAAAGTCGGCCAGGTAAACAACCTGTTAGTAAATTTTTGATTAATTCAATACCAAACCAATACCGTTTTAGTGGAAATACATGTTATGCAATAACCACTACTGAGTTGTGGATCTCATTTTTACCGTCAATGATATTTTTATCGAATGGAACACGTTCTAAGGTCTAGTTTGATAGAGAATATTTTTCGAAATAAAATATATTTATGTATCAATTTTGTCAAATTATAAACAAATTTTGTAAACTTTGGATATTAATGTCACTGATCTTGTGATCTTTCGTTAATAACATATTCATGCCTTGGAAGTGAAATAATGTTATATTAACCAAAATAAGCAAAATTAAATATTTTTTTCAGTAAAATTAGACAAACAATTTTCTAGTGCTTGGTATCGACTTTGAAATTTGCTACTGTTTTTAATAGAGTAAATACAAATATATTGGATGATGATTTAAATTCGACTTTGAAACCAATCATTTAATTTATTTATATAGTAAACAAGGATGTAATAACTATATATTTATTTCGATAATACAGTTTTGAGCTGTTATCTTTGCTTCCTCCATAAGTATTTACTGACATATTTTAATAGTTATGTTGTTATTGTTCAATAGTACTGTTTAACATTTGGAAATAATAGTAAGACAAGAAAATTAAATGTAAGTAATGAAAGACTATATGACGAGAATTTTTATAAAGCCAAATCCAAAAAAAAAAAAATTTGCAAAACAGTATTTAGAACATTCGTATTTCTTTGTGTATGTTTATATCGTTTATATGTGTAAGTACATGAACCAGTGGTACAAAACAAATGTAAACATTGCCACACTTCCCTGAACTTTTCAATTAATAAAAAAATATATAATTCCACTAACACATTTTTTAATACGCTTTCCAAAAATAAATTGAACAAAGACGACAGTTCAGTGTCCAAATATTCATACTTTAGTTCAATATTAAAAAAAACACGACTTTCTTTTGTAATTTTACCTTTTCTCTTAAAAAGAAGATAACTAATTGTTAGTAGTTTTGTAATAATAATCATTTTCAGTATTTGTAATTATATATTTCCCTGATTTCATAGGTAATGAGAAAACACATTAAATGAGCATTAATTATTTTATCTAATATACTGAAACTTCCAGAAAACGTACAAACTTTTTCCGATATGACAAGTGAATGCGAAAAGTCTATGAAAATTTAAAATGCTATGTTTTTCGGGTTGTTATACCACCTTCAGTCTTACATTGCACTTTTTTAACGTTGGCTAGGAATTTTTGACCTGCCCTTGTTGTTCTTGGGCTA
Source organism: Anoplophora glabripennis (assembly GCF_000390285.2). Classification (NCBI taxonomy): domain Eukaryota; kingdom Metazoa; phylum Arthropoda; class Insecta; order Coleoptera; family Cerambycidae; genus Anoplophora; species Anoplophora glabripennis. The sequence continues at coordinate 2,002,607 of NW_019416512.1, forward strand.
AGCTCCGTGGGGGAGGTCCTACTATTTAACCTCCTAGGCTTGCTCTGATGTTGATTTCGGTTCCTGTTGCTGGTTCTTAAGACCGTTACGAAAAAACCGTTTCTTAGACAATGGTAATGCTTTGAGATTTTCCGTAGCGGCTTCTGTAACTGGTTACATTTAAGTCACCACCTAATGTACAACAATGAAGAATAGTGTAAGGTTTGGATGTTATAGACGCCACTACAAAACTTCTCAGACGACCACCATTACCTGAAGAGCAGATCCATTGGTAGTGACCTTAGAACCAACACATAGCCTAGACCGAGAACCAGAAGGATAAGTCAAAGAAGGTTAAGGAAGTGCGAACAACCAGAAAAACTATGGCACTTTAAATATCAGTGCGGACCTGAAAATCTCAAATCTACTATGAAGAAAAGTTTATTCATTAACGTCTAGAATTTTTTAATTGTAGTTAAAATCAAAGTCGTGGTATTAGTATTATTTTCTGAACGAAATAAGAAATTATTAGCCCGAATTGTTTGCAAAAATAATATATAAATGCTAATTTAAAAATGTGTTTTCAAAATTAATTGAAAAGTTAAAGTGTAAAAAAACATTCGAATCGTTTTTGTCACCGGTAAGTGTACAATCAATATGCATCAAGAAATAGTAGAAAAATATACGTGCTGATTTTTTTGTGTGCACAATAAAAAAATAAAGTGTCAAGATTTATTATATATACAGGGTGTTAAAAAAAGAGTGTAAAATATTTCAGGAGGTAATAGTATGAACCAAAATAAGCAGAAAAGTCTTAATAAACATGGGTCCGCAAAGTAACGGTTGCGGAGATATGGACCACTATTCGTTTTTCAAACATTTTATTTTATTAGGAATAAACCGACAAAGGAAGCTTTTAACAAACAAAAAACAAAGTTACAGAAGATGTTCAAAGTGCCCTCCGTCCATTTCCAAGCAGGCACGACATCTTCGTCTCAACGATATTCGAACTCTTTCGAAAACACCCTCCTTGGTTTGGATTTCTTGACACTTTTGATTAATCCGTAGCTGCAGCTCTTCCAGGCTATTTACAGGAGTACCATACACTAATGTCTTCAAATATCCCCAAACAAAGAAATCTAGAGGGTTCAGATCAGGCGATCTTGGAGGCC
>NW_019416512.1:2005094-2029571 GCF_000390285.2 Anoplophora glabripennis
AAGAAATTGGGGGTCCTAGCTGATCATATGAAAATTCATATATAATTATTTTTTTGTTATAAATACATATATGTATATGTATTATTGTTCACTTTTCAAGACTTCTAAGCAGTGAAGCGAAATACCAGTGACTTTCTGAAAGGTGTGTTTTCACTTTTCCTCAATTTGCTTCTGGAAAACAACATGCACACGATCACGACAAGCGGATTTACTAATCGCTAATTCTGTAGTCTGTATTTATTGTTTACCACTTGTCACCGATCAGTTATTACATAAATTACAGCGACGAAATCGGTAACCTCATTCGGGGCAAAGCGCCTTTTGAATTACAATAAATTTTACGGCAAAAAGATGCGTGAATTACTCAACGCTGTTATATAATTTTCAGTTCTCGGAACGACGCGTTGCAGAAATGAACCAGGAACTCGCCAATTGGTCAGTGAATACCTTTATATAATATACCAAAACTTTCACGATATCTGAAGATAATCTTACAGAACGCCACAACGAAAAGTAGGTTTTGATATGAGTGTAGATTTGTCAGTGTTGCTACATTATTTTCAAAATATGACAAGTGTGTGGACTTAAACTTGTAGAAAACTCTAGTAATGTCAGATTTCCGTGATTTTTTATATTTCTTTCCTTTCTAAGATGTAGGTTGCGCATATATTAAGTATAAAGTGCGTAACAGGCTAAATAATGCACTACTAAATTCTTTCAACGAAGAAAATACGTGCTTTGAGACTGAACGGCACTAATTTTTGTTTCTTTATTATATTATACTTTTTTGTACCTAAATATAGAATACATCTAAAGATTTCTACCCCAATGCGACCTCTTTCGATGGAAAACCCTGTTTATACCTCCATTTATATCATATGTTTTGTTTCATAATTTTTTATACATTTCATAAATTTAACCATTTGTTGAGAACTGTGAAGAGTACTCTTCAATGAAAGTGAATCGAAATAAATAGGACACAGCTAAATTTAAATCCTTACATTTTGCGAACTTACGCAATGGAACGATGTTTACGGTCAAGTTGGCTATTTAAAATTCAGTCATGTTCTGTGTCGTCAGCCTGAACATATCGGGAATGACAATTACAAAATCAATCATCCTCAATTAAATTGTTAAGTTGCTTTAATATTACGTTAAGTATATTTCTTATCAAATCCTACAGGAAGAGATCAATTTTTCAAATCAAAAAAGCTAAAAGGATTGCAGCAAGGAAGGAAATTGTAACATTTGTTAAAATTGAACAGGAAGGCTACAGATCAATGATTCAAACAAATGAATGAAATTGAGGAAAAAAGAAACAGAGGCAAGCCAAAAAAAAATTAAGGATGTCATGAAAGCAAAATACTGAAACATGAAAGAAATAACAGAAATTAGACAAGACAGCGAAATGGGAAGAAAAGTAGCTCTTATAATCATAAGGGAAGGTTTAAATATTGGTTTGTGACATCGTTAAACTTTCAACAAATTATGATAATTTTTAAATCGGTAATATCGTCGGTCACTAAACTAAGATGGCAGCTCTCTTATAACAAATAACAAGGTTTACGTTTCAACACGTTACGAAAGTTTGATATTCGGACAGACTGAAATTAGCTTTATATAAAATAAAAAGTGGCGTTGTGTTATTGCGTGTATTTGTTAATTATTTCCACTAGACGTGCCTACAGAAATGATAATAAAAACTTAAAGTGAGGTGTGCATAAAATGTAATTGCCGTCGCAACTTAGTAGATTGTAAAAGGATTTGAGAAAAAGCAATTATTCGAGAGGTAATTGGTAGTTGATTGAAAATGGAGAAATTATGTTTAATTTGATTATATTAATAATTTATTAGATCTATTAAAAGATCTCTATCTATAAAAAAATCATATAAAATTCTGTATCTTAATAGGAAAATAATAAACTATAAAGTAGTAAAAAGTACTAATTTGGGGATATTTAGCAAATGTTTGCAGATTATTAAAATAGCCTAAACCGAAATTGTAGAAAGCAATAAAGTAATTGTCATAATTATTTGAATTATAATTCGTGGTTTTACACGACTTTTTGATAAATTGTATTATTTGCGCTTCAAGGATTTCAAGTTCCTTCTCTAGATTTTTCAGATAATTTTCGGTCATTTTCAATACATTTTACCAACTGCACTCGCCATCAAAAAAAATTCAGGAGGTTTGTTGAATTCTATGAACAGTAATAAATTCTCCTAACTTTCGAATGTTCGACACGATTGACCATATGTCAAATATATTAGTCATATTAGTTAGTTTATAACTTTTTAAAAAATGTAAATGTATCGCATAAATTATCCAACGTTCCAATTTTGCTGACCACTAGAAAGTCCTCAGCATGTCACTGTTTCATTATCTTTCCTACTTTTTGCAGAAGAGGATCATGTAACCAGATCTTGCAACTGTATCTTCACCTTATGGATAGCGTGTAGGTGATGTTTGTTTGTGCGAAAACCCACGCCGACCGATATACTATTACAAACAGTTACATCCAAGAAAAACCTTGATACATAGCGTTTTACCCGTTTCATGTAGAATGTCGATAAATTTTCTGAGAATGCTAATTTTGCTTTACTTTCAATTGCAATGAAGGAGAGTGTGATTGGAAATAGATTAGTCAAAGTACAAGGTAACCCACACTGCTATTTACCATGTTGTAGGTATATTTTCAGGCAATTGAATGGACTGTCCTGAAAAGAACATTACACTAAGAAAAGGTTGTTTTGCGACTTATTAATAGTAATTTTTTTTAATTGTTTCAACAGACGATTGAAGTTGAGAACGATGAACGTTCCACAACGACAATTAGAATTTTGAATACTGTTTGTACTAAAGTATGAATCTTCCTTACATGTACATTTGGCATTTGGCAACATGAACATCTTTTCAACTGTGTATCAATATAAAAACAAAACAATATAGTTAAACTTTAAATCGCTACATATTTACACATTAAGCAATATTTTGTAAAATAAATATATAAATACTTCAACAGCATCACCAGCCCCAATTTGTCAAAGTATTTTTGCATGGTATTAGATATTCTAATACGATGACATCAAATTTTCTCAAGGATTTTTTATTCAATGCAAATTGTTAACAAAATATATGTATATGTAGACAAACCAACATGGAAAGTACATACCGTGTAGCATTGGGTTTGATCTTATTAAGAAATTGGGGGTCCTAGCTGATCCTTGGCCCACATTTTCACAGTTCAATAAACCATAGAACTCAATTCAAAGTGCATATAAAAAAAGTGGCACAAGAACTGAATTTGTTAATGTAATGCTAATACTTGATGTGTTATTGTTACACTGTTACAAATTTGTAACTTTCCCAATCTAACAAAAATAAAACAGTTTCCATGGGGACTAGAGTTCTAGGAATACTAGAAAATATCTACCTAGCCATGATAGAATTGACAGTGCGTTGCCAGTGGCAGCGACAGCCCTTTTCTGCTTGTGAATCTAATTTGATCTCAGTTTGTCCATTATTTTATGTTTAAGGGACATTTTGCAGTGTTAACAAAATGAAGGATTTCGGACGCAAACAATCCTGATATTTGCAGGAACATAAAAAGTGGTTCTCGAAGATCGTCGTTCGAAAGTATCAACTACTGCTAAAGATCTAGCTCCGTTTGGATTACCTTTATAGATGTAAACCAAATGGCTCTCATTTGGGTCCAATACTCTTTTCTTTAATTATCAATGGTATTAGCAATTGTTTTTCTCATTCACATTTTATCTTATATGATGACTTGATGGTATTCAATTCTATATTATCTCCTAGCGATCGTCAAAATTTGCAAGCAGACCTGAATCTTTTCTGCAAGTAAATGAATTTATCATAAATATAAATGTAACTTTAGTAAAATTATAGGTTTGAAAAACAATTTTCATTATATATCAAATTGTACTAATGCTGTTCGCTTAAACAACGTGTCTATATTGTATGAAAAGCTCTACATAACTTGGGCAAATTTAGAAAAATATTGAATCATCAATTCAATCAAAATCAGTTTCAAAGTTATGATAGAAGACTTAATCACTAGATATGTTACAATTGAGTTTCACAGATATTGCTTATACAATGTGTTCCAATTTAAACAGCCCCAACCTTGTATTTTAAACTGCGTTTGCCGATTTTATATTTTTTGATGACTTCTTTTATCATCCCTTTGAAAAAATCGTAGACCAAGCTCGGTATTAACAAATAAACTAAAAGATAGACTAAACACTCTTAGATCAGTTCTTTGGATTTCAATTTGACTATATATTTCTCATGATATTCAACATTACCAATAACTATGTTTAATGGTAAATATGAAATCAGAATTGTAGAACGTCTGCAAAAATTTTATTTTAGAAGTATTACAATCTTGAATAGTAGTAATAATAAATAATAATCAAAAGATTAATATGGCAAAAACATTTAGAAGGGACTTTGAAGATAGACTATGTTAAATAGCAGAGTTTTCAGTTAATTTTTGTGGAGTAATATCTTCATTGGCTTGTAGGATCTTTTGTCGTAGTTCACTTCTATTTCTGCGCCTTGTTTTATAAACTTTTTGTTTAACATTTCCCTAGAAATAAAAATCGGGTTGCGTAATGTTTGAAAAATATAACCGGACTATTACGACCGATCTATTTTTATGGAATCTTCATTTAGACAATTGCGTTCTATAGGAGCATTATATTTGGATTTTCCATTAAGCTTCAGTATAATATTTTGACGAAAAGCTGTTGAAAGTTCTTCCTATGAATCCCAAAACTCACCATTTAAAAAATGCAAAAAAATGATTCAATTAAATTACTACTTAATATTCCACATTAAATATTTATGTAAGTATAAACGAATAATATTTTTGTTTACATTCAATTACACAATTCAGGTTTTCTGTACTCCAAAACCAAGAAATCTGTGCTGAAACCACACCAATAAATATGGACTCGTCCGCAAATAAAATGTTGAAACCCTTTTTTTGTAAATGACTTGGATTCAAATTCTATTTGTCTTTCTGCAACGCCGTCTTCATTAGTACGTAGTGTGGTTTAAAAAGGACCATTTTACTTTTCTTTAGACTTCGCCATACCCTTGTTGAAGTAATATTTATATCGCGAGAAATAGGTATGTGTAATGTTTATTTTCCTATACACCCAATTAATTCCACATTTCTTAAATTTTCTGTGGCAAGTCCTCTTATTTTCGTATTAGTAGCGCTACTGGTAGTAGCGCTACTTTTTAATATCGTTTTGTGGTATATTGGCAGATCGCGATCTAGATGCCTACTATTAGTAGTATATTGAATTCAGTGGTGGCTTTTCTGAATGAACGATTATTATGTCCAACAATTCTAATTTTTTGCGCTAAAGATAGTTTCCGTTGCCTGGGCATTTTTGAGTTGAACTCTAAGTCAGTTAAGTCTTGTTAAAAAATTGCCTTATATAATTTTGTCATTTTTCGTAGCAGGCTTTGGAACTGCATGAAAAACAATTGATATATTACACACAATTATGTTATGTATGCATATTAAAAATGAATTGAAAATCGTAGTCTAAAATACAGGAGTAGGTCGGTTCAAATCGAAACACAATTTACAATTTTAACTTTTTGTTTGTTATAAAAACGATACAATAAAACAAACAATCTTTAGTCTTCTTATATCCTGTAAAGTATTTAACTTTTCTTATATTTAATAATTTTTTATCCCTAGATATGTGTTCCTACAAAACTCAGTAATATATAAAATTATTTGTATTGCTTAGTTTTTATGTTAGTTTAGCTTTAGACTTTGATTTATGTTAAACAAAAAACTTTTCTGACGCCCCTCGTATTCTTCTGATAAACACAACTAAAGCTTTTAGATGTCTCAAACAAAGATTGTTTACTTCTATCGTATCTATATTAGCTTTCAGACTAATTTTTAGAACATTTACACAAATCTCATTTCTTTTTAAAGTTAATGATCCTTCGTCGTCACTTAGACGCCGGTTATCAATTTTTAAGTTCCCTGACTACGTCTAATCGCTATTATTATTGTTATTTTGTTATTGGGAAATTGCTTTTTGTTTTAGATGTGTTTGCGTAATGTGTATTCTGAGTAAGTCTGTCACAAACCTCTGGCAGTGTCGGGGACATAATCAAATCACGGGAAATAATTGGCGTGGAATTTTTTGCGTTACCAAAGGTTTATATAAAAGTTGAGGTCAATTGAAAAAAAGATAATATTATGCAGGTGAGAGTAAACTTTGAAGGACTAATTAACAGAGACAAAAATGTAATAGAGGTTTTTAATAGAATTACTTTAATAGTAAATGTTTTATTACAGGAATGATATCAAGAAATATCCTCGCATTAGTAGCTATGTGCGCAAATATTTGCTAAATAATTTATAATTGTTAATTATTTGCGTTTCAGAAGATACTGTGCAAATGAGAATATTCTTTCATGTTCTAAAAGACAAAAAATAACATCGTCAATACGATTTAAGAATATAACATTGTAGAAATATTTGCTTTAAAATGGGAAGCTGAAGAAGTTCGCGCCGTTTTGCAACAGATGGCGTTACCAGAACTGCATAGATTAAGATGGTAACGCACATATAAAAAGAAGTGCCCTATAAGAAAGCTTAAAATTCAGTGTATGTTATTTCGCTGAAGTGTAAACTACTTTTTTTTATATGTTAAACATGAATTTCGTGCCGAAAAAAGTATTTGCGAGGAATTCCACTGCATTACTTTATTCAAAAGAAAGCTGAAGCACACATAATTCCTAATGATACTTACGTGACTATGCTGTCGCAAACAACATACAGAGATTAGTGTAGATGCTTCAAAACTAATGATTTTTTGGTTGACGATAAAGAACGCTCTGGCGCATCGAAACATTTTGGAGATGAAGAGTTAGAGGCATGGAAACTCATGTCAGACGCTAAACTTGCAGAATCATTAAAAGTTGAAGGAAAAAAATACAATTATTTTTGGCGGATGCTCACAAACGAACAAGTATTAAATATTTTTGAAAGGTTTACGATTAAAACATGATTCAGTAGCGTACGTACTTCTAATTTGTTTCACCATGTAACTTTGATGCCATTTGAAATAAGCGGCTTCATAGAATTGTACATCCATTTTGTATTAATAGATGTATTTTCAATTTTATATTAAAATGATCGATAATACTGTTTAAAAATTTTAGGTAATACTATTATATATTTTTATTGAATTATTTGTAGAAATGATGACGGACAGTTAGTCTTTTAGTAAACCATAGGCTGATGCACATTTCATCTTGGATTTAATTTTTAACAAATAACTCTTTATTTTTATAGACCAAATGTACGCAGATTAAATACAAAACGGTAACAAATGTTCTGTACTTTTTGACCTACTCGTAGATTTTTATAAATTACATCTAAGTAGGGACCATATACCAAGTGGAAAATCACCTTAATTAAAATAATTCTAAAAAATTTTATTTCGAATAATAATGAATCTACTGAAATGCGATAGCTTGCTTAGAAGAACCAAATGATAAGTTACCGTTAATAAATAATCGGAGATTTTTTGCGAATAGTTGATTTCATTATATGTATATTAATTTGAGTTTTGTTGCTGATAGTTAATGCTTTATTTTTTCCAGTCCAAATATTAATAATTTTGATTTGCTAAAATTAAGATTTAAATTCTGCTTAAAGTACGATACAAATTTAATCATTATTAATGTACTGTTCTGGTTGAAGCGTCAACAAAACTAAGTTTTTTGAAATAAATATATTATTTTAGTATATTACCTTTTATAGAACCATAATGCCAACTAACGAGAATTATACTGGGTGTTCAATTTCTGTAGCTAAATGAACAATATCTATTAAGTTGGATAGGAAGTAGATATACATACTATCGTGTGGCCTCCCATACGTGATTCCTATATAAGTTTTTGAGCTTGTTTCTTCTATTGGAATTAAATATTTACCTTTTTCTTCATTTGATATTCTTGTTTCGAAAAAGGGGTGTGTAATTTCCAAAAAACATAATTTTGAATTTAGTTGATATTATTGTGAGTTCTTGATGTAATAGGTTATTTTATTTACTTTATACTCTCAATAACATTTTAAATAGATTACATAAAAGATATATGTATAACTGAACTGCTTGTTGTACTGTAACTCTTTATTAAATATTGGCTGTTATCGTAATAAACAAACAAAAAGACGAATTTTTCTTAAATATATCTAAGAATACAAAACAGTTTTTAATTCAAATTATTTTCTGTGACATAGATGTTACAGGGTGAAACGGGTTAGAAATCTTCCATATCTACACCACTGAATTATTTTAAAATTATTTTATCAAATGGTGTATACTTATAATAATTTTATTTTAAATGTTCTTTTAAAAAGGAGAAAATCTGTTAGTTAATTATTTAAGTTCGTAAGAGCTCGAAACACTCCATATGACGACTGCTTAAACCTTGTAAGGTCCTTTGTGGTACACCTCGCACAGGCATATGTAAAGTATAACGCAATACATCAATATTTAAAAAAGCATCTAGGTTAGTGGTTGTTTATAATGTAGCCGCCGTGTTCCTTTCCATTTCATTAAGCCAATAAAAGCGTTGTGTCGACTGGGTAATTGTTTAATAAACAAGTGAATGTCGCTGTCGCTTACGTCGCGGTTGTAAATTGCTATAATGAGTCCGGTAATACATTTGTTAGCAGGAAAAAATCCGGTTTCAACTTATGGCGGAGGCGCCAATGATCGAGTGCAGATTGCTGAAATCTGGAAATATAGTCGCCTTTAAATTGTCATTAACATTTTTGTCACCGCTAAACAGTTTTCGTATTTTACATATCCTTCATTTATTCTATTTGTGAAAATATTGAAAACGGTTTATTGTACAGGATGTAACTAAACAGCAGTTAATTCTATTAACTGTTATTTTTGGCAACAATATATATATATATANATATAAAATGTCTCCTTTAAAAGATACCGAGTTGAATTTTTAAAAGTGTTTTTTTCGCAGTAATTTCGTCAATTTTTTCATTTAGTCAAATTATATTTATATACTTCAATACAGCAAAAGTTTGTATAAAAAAAGTGTTGGCCAATTCATGGAAAACTTGATTACTTGAATTACTCTTATCTGTATTTAAAAAATAACTTGATGCCGTATTAGTTTTAAAAAATACTATGACAATTTTTCATTTATCTCGAAATATGTATGTTAGAAGAAAAAATAATCTCCATATATAAAAAAGAACTCTAACATGCACAAGTTAGTGGATAACGAAAAACTGTTTTATTTTAATTTAGAAAGACTCAAATTTTTAAACTTTATAGTCATCTTTGTAAGAACTTTTCTCATAATTTGTGATGTTAACGTTTGACCAAGCATTTCAGTTAGATGCTGTATATGTTTACTTTTTCCACTAATTAGAAAACCTATCAATTTTTATAGAGTCTGACAAGTTTTTTGTCCCCAACCAAAGTGTGTTTTTCCTTTCTAAAAGCGCTTGAAGTAAAAGGCTAGGTCTAGATCTAGGTTGCGGTGACCTTAACCTTGAAGATTTATTGAAATATGTAAATGAAAAGCAAGTTTTATTCATAGCACAATGTTATATGCGCGGTAAATTCAATAATTATTTAAAATATTACCCAACGAGAAATATACGTCGACATAAAATTCGCTTATTAAACATCTAAAACTGCAAAAAATCATCAGTGAAAGAAATCTGATTATTTCCGGATCAATAAAAATGTATCTGTTATGAAAATTGTCAGTTTAAAACTGAACATCGCAGGGAAAATCTACTAAAATGAAATTTTTTTTTTGGCATCTCATTTGCATAAAATGTATAATAATATACAGTTTAAGATCGTAAAAGTAGCTTTGGATAAATCACAGACATTTGCCAAAAATTGAGATAATTTATACCATTTATTATGAAAAGCACAAAAGTATAGGGAAATATTTACTATATCATACAGTCCGCACGATATCGAGGTAAAATTCCAAGAAGACCCCAGCGTCGTTTTCTTGGAATTAATCGCATTCGACACCCAAGGTAGAAAGACAATGGCGGCGTGACGTTCACTGTAGCAGCTTGCAGTGCATACTGTGCTTTGCAGTTATGAAGGCGTATTTCTTCGAAAGTGTATCGTCCTGTGCTATTTCAGTGTAATATCTAGGTGAAAAATAAAAAAAAAAGAATTTAATTCCCAGTCGAAGAGTATCGTGTTTAACGTGTATAATTATTTTAAGACAATTTTTCCTAATGAAAATTTCAAGGCACGCCCCTGTGGAGGTAAATTGTTACAGTAGTTCCTATAACAGAACTTTATTGGCTTTATCGTACGGACTGTAAATTTAATGGCTTTTTGGCAGAAATTTAGATGCTGATTCCAAGACAAATGTGCACTGTTTTATATGTATTAATGTGTTTTCTGGTACTTAAATTTTATCGTTGAAATATTCTTAAAATAAAATAAGGTACCTGTATCAAATAAAGTCACTTCCCTAATAACAACATAGGAATATAATCATGGTATATGCTTAAAATTACATAAGTGTCATTTGACTACTACTATTAAGTGTGCCATTTCAACAGAAAATTAAAACACCCTGTAGATGAAAGCGGAATTCAACCGAAGAAACGAAATTAAGTATCAAATGACTTCCTACGCTTCTGCCTATGCAGATTCGACCAGTTTGGCATCTTTCTCCCAGTTAGTAAAACCGCACTAACACAATTTTAGAATCGTTCACATTTTTACGATTCGTTCCACTTTTTTCTGCCTATTTATGAAACAGTTTGACCCGGATTAAACTTATATACACCACGTTACATGATTTCACAAAAGTATCTTACCCCAGATTTCTATCCGTGAAAATAAAAATTCTCGACAAAATAAGCTAGAATTACATCAAAGAAAGCATGTCTGAACATCAATCATGAAGTGCTTAGTGGAATTATATCCGTACATAATACCGGATAGTAATTTTCTGTCGTGCATCATAGGCTGGCTTTTCCGTACTTATGTATATTTATCAAATTTGATACAGATTCTTTACTCAATAAAACCAACTTAATAGAATAACAATCCCTAAGTGACTTAACGACTGACCTAGTCCCAATAGTGAGACGTTTGCGAGTGATAAAATAATGTGAATTATACAGGGGTCTAGTAAACATGGGCCTTACCCAGTGGCGGCTCTTGACTTGCATAGTATGGAAATATTTAGATATAAAGTATTAAAAAAATCAAATCAAATATAATTGGGCAGTTTTTTTTTTGAGTGCCATTGAAATATAGAGAAAATGTGCTCAACGTTATTTTTATAGTTATTAATAATTTTCCATTATTCTGCTTTTGTCCTAAATAAACTTTTCAATTACTTTTTCATTAAAGTTTAGTCTTTCTCGCACCACTGATTTTTCAATAGATAGCATTGTAAGTGTTAGTTTGTCTTTACAATCTAATTTAACATTTACAATCTCTTTAAAAAAAACACAAAAACAATATGTAAGTAACAAAATTTTACACCACATGTAAACAAAGTACCTACGTTTAATAAGAAAAAAAAGCGGTGAACAGCTATTATTTCGTTACAAACAGACTAAATAACCCAAACTACATAGTAAATGTGCGCTACTCCCACTCCGTCTTCCACTGTCGCGCGACGGTAACCATGACCACCGTTGTAAACACTTTACAGATTTAGGGTCGAGCTACTACGAACCCACGTATTCAGAGTTAACATCTGCTTTGCCATATATGCATCTCTCGTTAATAATATCGCAAAAAATGGCGAAAGTCTAAATAATGAATGTACTGAAGTTTGCAGTCACTCAACAATTGGTTCAACATGAATGACCTATATTTAAATAGTGAAAAAACTAGGACAATTCGTTTCCATAATAGGCAAAAGATTTGTGAACCCTTATATGTAAAGATTAATGTTATATACTTCAAATGTATCACGGAACCAGTAAAATTTCTAAGTATTACACTCGACGAACATATGGATTGGAAGTCACATTGTGAAAATTTAGTCAGTTTATTAAACTCCACAAATTTTCTTTTTAAAAACTTTAAAGACGTCCTAACTAAACATCAGTATATTATGCTCAAATAGAATCTCGAATACTATATGGAATTTGTATATGGGGTGACTCCACCTTATCGCAGGCTGTTTTTGTTTCACAAAAACGTGTGATTAGAACAATTGCCGGTGTTCCAAGTACACGATCTTGCAGAACCCTTTTTGTTGATTTTCATCTCATAACTGTTGCCTCATTATATATTTTAGAAATGTGTATAAAATGTTTATGTTTATGTTTATGTATAAATATATGTTTATAAAAATAGAACAAAGTTTAAAACAAATAGTGATATTCATCACTTAAATACGAGACCTTTTGTCTGTTCCATCTGCCCTACACAAAATATCCTGCTATATCGAAATCACCTGATCATATTGGCTTAAGGATTTTTAATAACTTGCCCGGTAACATTAAGCGCTGTAATAACTTGAATATCTTTAAATATACATTAAAAAAGAAAAAATGTTTTTATTCTCTTTCCGAATTTTATCAATTGTAGTACAATTTACTTTGTTATGTTAGCATTTTATACAGGGTGATTCAAAAAACCGCTGACAGACTTCTAGGGTAAGTAATACCTGAAAAATTAAGACGAAAAGTCTTAATAAACATAAGGTCGCAAATGCCTCCTTAACGAGATACAGGGCGTTAAAGTTTCTGTAATTCTGTATACTCACTTCAAAAATTTGCTGACGTTTTGAAAATCAATATCTTTTCGTCTTCCAATAATGACATAATAGCTATGATAATAACTTTTCGTTTTTAGTTATTTTTGACAGTTTAAATTTGTTTTTTTTAATTTGTTTAGTATATTACACTATGCGCTATTAAATATTGTTTCTAGTTATTTTTTTGTAGTATAATTGAAGGCTTTTTCTCTTGTTTGCGGTATAGTTTTTCCTTGTTTATTATTATTTTTCCACCTGTAAAATAAAAAATTAATTAAAGCGATCTCTATGCTACAAATATCCAGTTATTTTTGTTAAACTATTTTTGTCTAACCAAAAGTGTTTTCTGCATGTAACTATTACCAAATACTTGAATTTTAACTGTCCGTCCTTTAAGCATCACCATGAGAGAACCTATTTTAATTTTTATGAGAATGAACTTAATATATTTAAATTAGTAGTATATTTAAATCTGTAGGAGGCATGAGTTGAACAAACTTTGCTGCAGCCAAATTATATGCGGGAAGTGGTAAATATTATGCTGTCATTACTTCATTTGCCAGCTTTAAAATTAATAATATAAATAGATGCGACGATGTTTCATACTTAAAATGCCTTCCTTTGAAGTGTTCAAAAAAGTAAGATGAATATTTATGAGAAATTTGTCATCATGAAATATTGATCTTTGTTATTGGAAAGAGAAAATAGAAGGGACCCATTTTTCAATAAAAAAATGTAATACTAATGCCAGCTCATTGCACATACCTTAATCATAGGCTCAAATGATGGCTTTGGGAATGCCGAACGTTAATATGTGATTCTCGATCATACATTTTTTTATTTAGTATAATTCAATGCAAATAAAATTACTGTTTTGTATGTTTATATTGAGGTATATAATTAAATAAGTTAATATCTTTTTCTGTGAAATTAATTGAATGAAACAATATTTTTTTCTTCTAATAGTTTTTACTCTGGTGCTTTCATTACAGATTTACATAAACAGGAAGTAAATAATTTGATCCCACAAACCGATATAAGAGAAAATGTCACAAAAAGAACCGATAAAAACCAATTAACCTTACTTATTCATTTTTAACGAGAAAGTGAAATATATCACTATTAGTAATGTTTGCAGGCTCTGATTATATTTCATCGGCTACGATTTTAAATGTTAGTTTCACTAAATAACGTTACATATTCTCAACCACAATCAAACGAACACATGTGCACATTTAACAATTTTTTTAGTAGATAAGGAAGAAAAAAATTTTGAAATTTCAACATTCATTTCGTAAGTTTTCAAATCACTGATTTCGGTTTCTAAAAAAATTAAACTACGCTGTGAAAAAGTTAGACACCTCAGCAGTTTTCTATTTATGACCTCAAATCGATGACCTTTGAAAGATAAAATTTGCTTTAATGATTTGTTTAAATTTATTTTATAAAAGTGCAATATCAATAAGTTATAAGTTGCACAAGAGCAATTTATCAAGTTATTTTCGCTTATACAAGATGCATCATTTCTTCTTGAAGCTTTCTTCAAATGGAGAACTATCTATATGTATTATTACATTTCCAAATTTATCGTTAAATTTAAAACCTATTTTTTTTTAAGGTATGCTGCGATCCATATCTTATTATTTCAGAGATTTATTATTTATAATTTTTTTGTTGCTATTGCGTTAAAAAATAAATGCCACATAATAACTGAGTTTTCAAAACTAAAATGGATTGTGAAAATGATTTGACCATCGTTTAAGGGGAAAATTTATCAAAATTTGAAAAATAGTTACAATATTGTGTAAATAAGAAATATGATGACATTAAGTTGGCACATGGAAAACAAAGTTAAATAACGCTCAGAATTAACGGCACACCCTGTATAACTGAAAACAATTTTAAAATATTGAAGAAATTAATTTGGTATGCTTTCATTTGAAAAGTTTTTTTAACACTATTGATATTACCAGACCAATGGAAGAATTAGTCTTACCCTCTAAGGTTTCACTTAACAACATTCAGTAGATGATTAAAACATAATATTAATTCAGGTTAGGTGATTTTGCACAAAGTTTATCTAATAACAAGGCGGAGTCTGGTAAAAAAAAAAGAAATGGGTGTGGTTTTCAACCACTACGAAGTGATTGTTACAATTTATGCAAATGTTTCAACTGTATCATATTCTAATTAAAATACTATTGCGTAAATACATTACTTGTTTTTTGCATTGAGTATATTTTTATACATAATAAATGATTTTTTTATTTTGTTACGAAAAAATTAACTAATGGGGCGACGAAATGGGATCAAGTTGCTGCCCACATGATTATTTTGGAACGGTATAAATGTAACGTAACTCCACTTTTCGCAAACGGGTTAAGAATATTTTAAACTGGTCCGCAGAAATGTATGCTTAAGGGGGGCATTTATATGCGCAATTTTTTGTTCAGCTTAAGACAACTTACATTCAAAATAAGGCAAAAAAAGCATATTTATACCTCGTGTGTTTCTCTTACGTTTCCTGAATTTCGCGCCCTTGTTGAACATACAGAATATCGCGTATGGTACTATAAACATAATCACACCCAGCAGAATCCTTTTAGGAAACTATTAACACATGCATTAATCACAATTATTGAGTATCTTTACAAATTTGCTTAACAGAACAAGAAAGGTACATTTTCTGATGTTTACATGTTCTCCGTGATCTTTCAATGCGAAAAATTAAAAAAAAGCTGCTCTAGTTTAACGCTTCATCACTTCCTGAGTGGATTGTCTTACTAAATGTGCGATGTCTTGCTTATAAAAGCCTTAATACAAAATACATTCGGCATAATACGTCAATAATAATTGTAAAAAACAAGCATTACAACAAGTTATAATAAAATAACACACAATATATGGTAAATATCCTATTCTAACGCAAAGAAAAAAGGTATCAAAAGCTGAAGGAACATCTTTTAATTAATTTTAATATTAGTAATTTAACGACAAATTTTAATATGGTTAGTCTATGTATCAATAGATAAAACATAGAATATTATCAAAAGTGAAACTATCTGAATAATTTAAATAAAAAGCACATATGGTAGATGATATTTTTGCAATTTGGTATTTTACCACAAATATTTATTCAATATTAATAACATAATAATTCTTTAGAAATAAGTGTTTATGGGAAACCAACACACATTAAACTTTAATTCAAATCATCAAATTGATGTAACGAAAGATGTAATTAAATATTTGTAAGATAGAGCAAATTGATTTCTATGAAAAATACAATTTTTAATATTGAATATTCATAAAAATATGTACTAATATAAAATCAATACTCTGGGAATTTTCTTGAAAATTTTTTTATGAATATTGAAAGTAAAACAAATTCTGCCAGACAACAAAGGGAAATTGCATCCACAATAAAAATTCAATATTCATGTCTGTATTATCGGAAAAATTAAGGAGAATAAGCAACAAATTTAACATCAGAACAGTTTTTTAGAATATTTTATGGTCTTTATTGCCAAATACTCGCCCTAATAATGATGCCCAGAATTCAAAAAGTTTCATTTGGAGAGACCTTTCGATCTGTAAATATTAGAATAGACGAGCACAAAGATTACATTAAAAAACGAGATTTTAAGAAATCAAAAATTTGCGATCACGCTTAGGGAAACGCTCATATAATTCAACAGGGTTTAGCTAAAATTTAGGAGGAGGAAAAATAATACCTCAAAAAGAATTTTAAAACAGACCCCCATTAATTTGTTGAACTGTGAAAGATGTTTCAAATTACTCTACAAACAATAAAAAACAAGAACGGAAGAAGGAAAAGTTATAAAAAGCAAATTTCCACATCGCCGTGAGTTGAAAGAATAAAGGTGTAACACTTAATATAATAGTTTGTAAAAACTTTAAAACGATTTTATAAGAATGTTTCAGTTTCAGATTCATATTCAGAGAAACAGGTAGGTACTATTACCCCTAAAATATTGACCCCCCACTTAAAGTTACGCTATGCATAGTGATTTGCTTTTTGTATTGGTTTGCTTTGTTCAGTGTCAGATTTTTAGTAAAGCAAAACCATTTTCATAAAAAAAATCCTAAAATAAGTTTAGTTCATTATTTTTTTTTTAATTTATTAAAATCACCAGGATTATTCTGGACAGCAATGATTGGAGCGTGAGAAGGGCTGACATGTAAGTATTATGCAGAAATGATAAAATCAAAGTATGCAGGTACTAAGTTAGGGCTTTGTACGAGCTGTAGAGCATGTGCAGAGGTTTGATCCGTTGGTAGATGTGCTGTTTACTAGCCCCGTCAAGAAATATTATAAAATTAGACACAAAGAACAGGAAGTTACAATATGTAATGCGATAACTCCTTCAATAACACACATTTTGCTTCATTGAGAGCCCGACATCAAAACAAATTCGTGCTTGGTAATAGAGTTATATGTGAGCAGAATACTTCTATGGGTATCCACATGAAAGACCCCACCGGTATAACTTACATATATGGGACACGGTCAAAGTACAATTAAATCTGACAGGGAGGAGAGCTAAAATTTGTTTGATGCCTCCAAAGTTTTAATTAAGTTAATAAAAATAGCAGAGGATTTTAATTAAATTGTACTTATTCCCATTTGCTGATATACATGGTGGTCCGAATTTTATGCAGAAAACTTCGAGAGCAGACAGATCTTTTTAAAATAGTAGGTGTTTGCCTTATAAACATAGGTCTGGAACGGCCTCGTTTTAGAGATACAGGGTGTTGAAGTTGTTAAAAAAAAATTATTTTTTGATTATCTCTCCGGAATCCATTGACAGATTTCTATAAAATTTAGTACAGATAATGTATGATAGTAGTCCTTGCATTCCCTAAAATATGAGCTCTAAATATTCAACCGGTGGTGTACAACTGGACAGGGTCACCCCCTTTTTTATAAAAAAACTTACGCCACTGTATTTTTTACAAGCTATTGTAACGAATGTATATTCTAATGCATAAAACACGTAAAAAAGGTAACTTGAATTTTTTTCCTAAAGTTCACCGTTTTCAAGTTATTTATACCAATACAATCCCCTTGTGGCAGACACTTCTAACTATAATATTACAAGAATATTTATGTTTATGCTTAAAAGTAAGTGCAATTTGTAAGCACATCAACAAAATTTTGTACACTCATCGTTTTCATCTTTTTGGATTAAAACAATATTTGGAAAATCACGACAAAGGAATGAAAGGCACAGAAATTAAATTTTAAAAGCATTTGACGACGATCCTCGGCTAAGTAGGTACACGAAGAACGTCTCGGCAACTTGAGGTGAGTAAATCGAAAATTTGAACAGTTCTACGTAAGGATGGCAGAAATTCGTACCATTTACAACCTGTGCAAAATTTAATTCCGGAAGATGCAGAAAGACGCCTGAATTTTTATCAGTGGTTGTTTGAATTCTTACTAGAAATACTTTGGACCGATGAGGCTACGTTCACAAGGCGAGGGGTAGTGAATTTTCACAATCTGGATATTAGGTCACAAGAAAATCCTCATGAAATTCGGAGTCATTTCTAAACTTTCTAGAAAACCATCTATTTGAATTATTAGAGGATGTTCCATTAAATATACGACAAAATAGCTGGATACATGGTGCTCCTGCGCATTTTAGGAGAATACAAGAATGGCTTAATGAAAATTATATGAGATGATGGATAGGTAGAAGACCGAATGCCAACGTCAACCATAATGGGTAGCCGAGGGTCCAATGTCTTGGCCAGCCAGATCGCCAGATCTAAACTCCTTGGACTTCTATGTTTGGGGACTTCTATGGGTGGGGTTTCTAAGTTTACTCTACTGCAATAGACCACAACTACTGCAGCGAATAGAAGACGGGTATAATGAATTAAGAGAAAACCACCACATGATATTAGCATCAATTAGTTCCATTAATAGAAGATGTCAGAAATGTATCGATGTGGGTGGTTCGCATTTTAAACAATTGCTGTAAATACGTAACATTAATTTTGTTTCTTGTTTAGTTGTTGTTGCTTGGTAAATGTATTTTTATTATTATTTTGATTTAAATTGTTCTTATTTGTAGATAATGCCTCTAGGGAAAACTAAAACACACCAGGAACACTACCTCACAAGTGATGTGGAAAGAATTTTGTTGATGTGCTTACAAATTGCACTTACTTTAAGCATAAACATAAATATTCTTGTAATATTATGATTTGAAGTGTCTGCTACAAGGGGAGTGTATTTGTATGAATAACTTGAAAATGGTGAACCTTAGGGAAAAAATTCAAGTCACCTTTTTTACGTATTTAGTGCATTAGAATATAAATCCGTTACAATAACTTTTAAAAAATACAGTGGCGTAGGTTTTTTTAATAAAAANTGTCTGCCACAAGGGGATTGTATTTGTATGAATAACTTGAAAATGGTGAACCTTAGGGAAAAAATTCAAGTCACCTTTTTTACGTATTTAGTGCATTAGAATATAAATCCGTTACAATAACTTTTAAAAAATACAGTGGCGTAGGTTTTTTTATAAAAAGGGGTGACCCCTGTCCAGTTGTACACCACTGGTTAAACCTTTAGAGCTCATATTTTAAGGAATGCAAGGCCTACTATCGTACATTATTTGTACCAAATTTTATTGAGATCGGTTAATAGATTTCTGAGATATAAAAAAAAATATTTTTTTAACAACTTCAACACCCTGTATCTCTAAAACGAGGCCGGTCCAGACCTATGTTTATAAGGCAAACTCCTATTATTTTAAAGAGATATATATGTCCCCGAAGTTTCCTGCATAAAATACGGACCACCCTGTATACATACAAGGTGGTTGCTTGTACCGTGTGGTTGAATTTGGTCGGTTTTCAAAAGTTACTGCTGAGTCCTGAGCTTTTTTCCGAGAAAATAACAATGGCGCAAACCGCATCTCTTTATCTTTTATCATTTTCACGCTACAGGGCGTTTCTCGATTCTTGGCTAAACGGACTGGTGCCCTTTTCTCGTTTCCCTTTCAAGATATCTTAAAAGGGTTTGAACATTCTAAGGCACTTTTTTGAGGTACATTCGATGGCATAAAAATAAATGTGGTAATATTTTTAGTTTTTGTTATATGACCATCCATCTGTTATATGGAACAACCAGTGGTTTATTTCAAAAACGGAAATTTGGCTAAAAATGCATTCCAAAAATATATATCTTATTATTTTTTGTGCAGATTTACGGAAAATGTAAAATTTTCAAAATAACAACGATATTTAAGTTTTCTGACTGAGAAGCGTGTTAACACAAATAAAAAATGGTTCTTTACTCATATGAAGACAAATACAATTTAATAAAATTTAATAAACTTTTTTAATCTAAGAAATGAACATGCAGATTTCGCAAAGGATCTCTATTTTCAATTGTAGTTTTTTATAATTTGAATGTAGCAAAATTAACGTAAAACGATTGACATGCTTTTATTAAATTTTAAGGTATCCAGAGAAGTCACAACCCAGCTTGAGAATTTTCGAGAAATTAAAATTGAACTTGCATACTTATGAATCTTACACTAAACCAAGGAACAAAATTTACAACAAAGGTAACCGAGAAGAGCAGGAAAATGAAGTATTCTGCTTGTAAACTTAAAAAATTAAATTAATTAAACCCTTGCCCCAAAAATATCTGTCAAGGGTGTTTATGAAACTACGTTTACCTTGCTAAAACTTTCCTTCTCAAAAGGCAGACAAATAAAACATAAAGACAATCTGTTTTCATTCTCATAACTAGGAATGAGGTTTATTTTTTAAATATGTTTGTTTATCTGCTTCCATAGATAAAGATGTTCGATTTTATTATCTTATTAGGTACATACTTCTTTTAATAACTGTAGCCAGCGATAATACAAATTTATACATATTGCATAATATGAGCGTTTTCCTAGGCATATTTGCAAATTTTTTACATCCCAAATTCGCGATTTTTAAGTAATCTTCGTGTTGATCTATTCTGCGGGTAGAGAAGTCTCCCCAACACAAAGTTTATTGCATTTGCAAATGTTTTTACATGACTTCTCTCAAGTATGGAGAATGTCATCAGGCCCAAAAAACTGCGTGCATACAATTTGACAAGACGACAAATTAATTAACAAACTTATTAAAATATCAAGACACCTCATTTGCTTCAGGGTTTTTAATACGTTTTTTACGATTTTTTTCTACATAATTTCGTAGAAAAATCACCGAAGCACGTCATCTAGTGAAAACTACGACCGTTGGAAGGTTGGAAACGACTTCCTGGTCCGGCTATAAGCTATTAATGTTGAGTTTCGCGCTCCTAAGTCCGGCTCTCTACTGGAAGACTTCGAGATAACATTGCCTAATGAGTTTGCGTAACGCGGCAGACTTGGCTTGTCGACTGTGACGGCTAATTGGTAAATAATTATTGCCTTCATTACTTAGGAAATTGTCACTTATCTTCATTTGGTAATTTGGCACAGATCTAGCAGGAGACCATATCACGATGTGCATTTTACTCTTCGAGAAAATAGACCTATTCAATCGCCTTTTTTAATATGGTTAACGAAAAAATTTGATAACAATAAAAAAGACATTATGAGGAGAAATTTAGTTACAGAGGTTTCAAATGCAGAGGCACCTGAGAAAAAATATGAAAGTGTTACAGTCTTAAATGGAACATTCTGAATACTAGGTGGATATTAAATAAAATAAAATAACATGTGAAAAACCTGTTGAGTACTGCAGACTTCGCTGGTGTCACTTCGTCACGGGAAATCAAATATACAGTGTTGCCGGTGTTACATAAAATTCTTTATTTTTTCTGAAATAGGAAGAATATACATATGGGTTTGAGCTTTGAAACAGACTCATAAATATGGGTTGGCCACCCAAATAATGACTTCCCAATAGTTTTGAAAATATCGAAATATGGTGCAACATAATGTGTAAGTATATTTTTTCTATATACAGGGTGTCCCAGAATAACGTGTACAACGGATTACCACAGATTCGTAGACTCAAACTAGGTAGATTTAGGCTAATTCACCTATATCCAAATAAGCTTGATTTGGCCACTAGTTGGCCTCAAAGTTCGTGAATTTTTTTTTAATTTTGGTGTTATACAGTGTTTTTTAAAACTTATAACTCCTACAAAATTGATGTATGGTGATAATATCCGTTCATAATTTTTTTCTCTTTCGGACGATAATGACAACTATTTTTTATTTGATTGGTGATACAATTTGGAAGTTTTTGGGTCTCCCGTAGAATTTTGATTAAATAAGCGGTTTGGATACAAAAAATATGTTTCAAATGTCTTCATTTATCTTGCCACCCATATTACAATACTTAACAGTGCTGGTAGGCACTGATTTTGTAGGTTGACTGTAATTTCAGTTTGATCTTTAAGTCATTGTCCCTGCCAATTCTTAATGAGTGTTTGCTAAGATAAGATATACCACATATTACTTCAATATGGATACACACACACATACGACGAATTATTTACAACATTTTATCGAGATAATTAGTAAAAACAATCAAATACAATGAAAATGCTGGAGATAAAAGTAACAAAGTAAATGTTATTAAATTTAGTACAACTTATTATAAAAACTGTTCAAAATGAGCACAACAAACGTTAATTCGGCGAAGAAAGTTAAAGGACACCCTTTGCAGTTCTTGAGGGCAATTTTTTAAAACATTTACGTCAATTTGGATATGCCTCCTCCCACAACTCTTCTTCAGTGTTAGATGTGGAAGCATACACTGTTGTTTTCAAAGTACCCCAAAGATAATAGTCGCAAGGTGTTAAATCTGGTGAACGAACAGGCCAGTTAACAGAAACATTATCCCCTCTATCGTTCCATCGACAAGGGAATCTTTGATTCAGATACTGCCGGACATTTTGCAGTGAAATGTGATAGAGTTCCATCATGCATAAACCACATATTAGCTCTAAGTAATAACGGCACACGTTTCAATAACTTCAAAAAATTTTCACGAACTTTGAGGCCATCTAGCGGCGAAACGAAGCAATTTCGGATATAGGTGAATTAGCCTAGATCTGCCTATTTTGAGTCCACGAATCTGTGGTCCTCCGTTGTACACGTTATTCTGGTGACGATACATTAGACAAGTTTGAGAGAGATAAAGAGAACAAAATTATCAGTTTGCGCAAAAATATACAGGGTGTTTCATTTAAAAAAAAAATAAGTTAAGAAAGTTGACGGCATTAAATTTTTACTACCCTGTATGAAATTAAATCATTTTGAAATTATGGCAGGGAAGCTTATTAGAGTTTTAGTTATGTCCCCTATAAATTTTATCGCTCTAACTTTATTATTGTAAAATACACATCTTTTTGAATTAGGCAGTCCTTTTTTAATTTTTTTTTTAAATTGAATATATCAAAAGCGGTTAACTTTAAGAATAGAAAACCTTTATGAAAGTTCACCTAACAATTGACGTAGAATCCAAAATTGTAATAATACACAGGAGGTTCCATTTTAAATAACTAAGATACGTCAACTTCCGGTATAACCGGAAGCGTTAGGTGGACGCCATTATTTTAATTGAGAAGGGCATGCCCGAAAACACTATCGTCTAATATCTCGTCACCATGGGACACCCTGTATAGCTGTATGTAAAATTGTTTTTCCAGTTTGAAAGTTTTCTAATTTTTTCTCAATAATTTCGTTATGCAAACATACAAATTTCATACGGTTGGAAAGATAATAAAATAATCAATGAAAACGTGCAAAAAAAATTATACAATCCCATTTAAAAAAATATCTATGACGTCATCACCCATCTACAGTGTGACGAAAAAAAAAAATTTGGAGTTAAAGAAAATAACATCGCATTTAAATGTATTTATATATTTTACACTACAGGGTGTCCAAAAATGGGTAACCGAGCTTGAGAATTTTATAATCAAACAGACTATTTACACTTTTAAAATAAAAAAACTTAAAAAGCAACTACATCTAAAAATTACATATAGAAGTCACATATGATATGTTCAATTGTTTTTATTTCCTAAAAATGAACAGTCAGAATATTATTTTCATCATTCATAAATCATGAATGATTTGATGACGCATCGAACCTTTTGTCGAATTATCCATTAAATCAAAGATCAGTTTCACTGTAGAAGATGTCCCAACTGACGAAAAACTTAACCTTGCCTAAAAGAGACTTTATTCAGCGCGACTAGGTCGGTCGTTTCGCAAAGGAAAGTTGACCAAGAGGTCCGCAACTGGTATCATTTTCACTCCATCCATTACTTAAATTACAAGCATTGTGACCGGCTGGTTCCTCTGCTAATAACAGAATTTCACTTTCAGTGCCGACGACGAGGCCTGATAGCGCGAAACAGGTGCGTAACCGGGCAGATATTTTGTAAAGGGTT
The DNA here is from genome assembly GCF_000390285.2 of Anoplophora glabripennis. NCBI lineage: Eukaryota > Metazoa > Arthropoda > Insecta > Coleoptera > Cerambycidae > Anoplophora > Anoplophora glabripennis. The sequence continues at coordinate 2,029,340 of NW_019416512.1, forward strand.
GGAGTAACATGTTGCTTGTACAGGCGATTTCGTTTATAGACCGGGAGATATTAGACTGAAGTTCGACGACGTCTTTCTCGTTTATGCCTCTGAGAGTACTGAAAGGTAACCGAGAGACAAGTACAATAAACTAAATTTAAAAGATGGGCTGCGGGACACCTTCGTGAAAATTCAATTTTCCTTTTCAAAAAAATAATGTGTACAGCGACGTATTTCTCACTTATGCCATGTT
>NW_019416512.1:2035089-2068437 GCF_000390285.2 Anoplophora glabripennis
ATATTTCTAATTGGCATTAATGAGAAATTGGTAGACAAATAAAGATGTTTTTCCACATTTTCTTACAAAGTTTTCCATATTTAGGTCTCTTGCGACACTTATGCCAAAAAAATTTCGTGATAAAATCGATACTTCTCTTCAACTTACGAACATGGCATAAGTGAGAAATACGTCGCTGTACACATTATTTTTTTGAAAAGGAAAATTGAATTTTCACAAAGGTGTCCCGCAGCCCATCTTTTAAATTTAGTTTATTGTACTTGTCTCTCGGTTACCTTTCAGTACTCTCAGAGGCATAAACGAGAAAGACGTCGTCGAACTTCAGTCTAATATCTCCCGGTCTATTAGTTTGGCAACTAGGCTTGCCAGGTCTCCGGGTTTGACCCGGAGTCTTCGGGTTTTGATGGTACATCTCCGGGCTCCGGGTTGATATGTCATTTCTCCGGGTTAAGACGTCCTACCCCCCGAAATTTATTTTCCTGAGAGATCTGATTGGTTTTTTTAGACATCAATTTGTCCATTGAGCTGCTGCAGACCTTTTTCTTTTTTTTTTAGAGATCGATTTCCTCGTAATCGATTCGACTTCAAAATTTCCTAAAGACCTTTTTTTTTTTTCTTTTGGACATCAATTTCTCCGGGTCTGTCATGAAATAGATCTGGCAACCCTACTGGCAACGCAGTGATTCTACTCGCGAATTTGTAGAGCTGATATAGGAAAAACGGGACATCGGCGCAATGGCTTGCAAATTGTATAAATAAATGATAAATTATTATTGGCGATTACAAGAAAATAGAAAGAGCAAATGGGAAACCGCAAAACTTTAGTATATTTGAAACGTCATACCATAAAGAACCGCTCTTGTGGTTTTGTATTCACTCTTTCCGTTTCCAGTAATGGAGAAAAACCATCAATACTAAGGCACCTTGTACATTCCTCGAAATTAATACAAAATGCCCTACAAAGCACTAAATTTATACAAAAACTTAGATTTTAAAAATTATAACTATGTATTTGAAGATGCATGATTGACTGGAAAACAAACGAAGGTAGTTTCTTCTATTAACAATTTGCATATATAGTGTGTTGAAAAGACGTTAAAAAAATCGACCAGAAAAAAGTTCCCTTCAAAATAGATCTGAAAATGCTTCTTTTCCAAAATACAGGGTATTCGAAGTTTTTGAAAAATGTTATATCTGCACAAACATCAAAAGATATTTGACGCAAATAAAAGAAACTTGGCCTGATAACTGAACAAAGTAACGATAAAAAAAATCATTGAATTTGTGTGAAATTATATCAGCCAGTGGAGGAAATACTGGTAAGCACCGTCAGTGATAGTTATACATTTTTTCTTGCAAATAAAATGTGATCATTAAAACTTCGAAAAGAAATGTCCAATTTTTTTATGGCAAGGGGCAAATTACTACGCCACTGGATTTTCTTAAACTTTAACGATTGCATTGTAGCTAAAATTGCAACAAAAGATTGCTACATTTTTTGTTAATTACAATGGTTTCAAAATAATATTAATTTTATTCAACCGAATGGTCAGTTTTGGGCTAAGCAATGTAATAACTCAAATATGAGTCTCCTTTTGAATAACGTGAAAGAGACATCTTCATCTGAGTATAATTGGGAATCAAATGAGCTGATGGAATATCTACTATACTGATGGGGTTATCAATGACGGTGTTCACTGAATTTGTACCCTTACTTAATAGCCCAAATTTCTAAATGTACATCAAACATCATAGATAACCTTGAGTTATTTGCATATATGAGATATTTTTCAAAAACTATAACACCCTGTGCTAGGAAACAAAACCGATGTTCATGGAACTTTTTTACTTTATTTTGAAAGCTGTACGTGTGACCTAATTTTGATTTATTTAGCAATTTTTTATTTTCCAATACCCTTTATTCTCTTATTACTTACACATTTTTAGTGACCTAATTTTTGGACTTAGGTACTTAGATTAATTCTGTTCAATGTGATTTCAATTTAGTTCTTTGGTACATTTCGACGAGATGATGAAGACTGAGACAATAGGAAAATAACTTATGACCAAAATTTGTAATTAACATTCGAACAAATATGCCTGGTCTATTATTATACACGGTGTTCCACCTAAAAGGAATTCTTCTGTAACTCTGTAACTGTAAAATTTATAAAAAAATGGTTTTAATAAAAGTTGCCTGGAATCATGTGGGCCACGTAAAGAGAATATTTTTAACTTTACAGTTCCATTTCGTGTGGGCGCTACATAACTTAGTTATTTTAAATAGAACACCCTGTATATAATTGCGTTTTTGAATTCCTTGGTTAATATTAGGTAGAGTTTATTAAATGTACATGGTATTTAAAACTTACCGTTTTCGAGATAATCAGTTGTTTTTGAAAAAAATCACAATTTCAGCTTTCTAAATGAGGCTAGATAGCGTCTAAACCATAAGGGTTGAAACCTGCAGTTTTCACAGTTCGTTTTGACATAAATTACTCTATCTTGTCATCTGCGAGCAAAACGTGTGACGGACGCAAATCCGGTATTTTACAAAAAAAAAGGATTTTTTCCAAAAACTACGCTACTTAGGTATACGGAAAGAATTATCAGGTTTGGCACGATTTTTGTTGCCCCCTGTATATCGCAGGTTAACTTTTGATACGTTTTTTGAAAGAGCCATCTTCACTCTACAGTTCCTGAAAAAAAATAATTTCGAGCATAATTATGTCAACTACTAGAAGTGACGAAACATAAGAAAAAAAATTAAAAGTCGATTATCTCGAAAACTATCAATATTTTAATAGGGATCATAACACAAAGTCCCGTTAGTTTTTCACGTAGAATTTGATAATGCTGCCATAAAAATAGAGGTTTCCATTAAAAAAAATTAAGTTGGTACCTGCCCAGGAAAAACTGAACACCCTGTATATGCAAATATATTTTCATTTTGTGCAGCTCGGCAAGTAGGCAACTCTGTAGAATTAAGTTATATCTTTTATTAACCTAGATATTGGACTTACGCGCACTTGGTGGATACGGTGTATACAGAGAAATTTGTCCACATGAAACACTATTTGTAATATCAAAATATTTTGAAAAATCACACGTCAATACCAATACATTTAAACCAAAACATATTTTTTGAAGAAGTTATTACAACACTTTAAAAAAGTCACAGATATTTTGGAAATAATATGGGTTGTATCTATTAACTATTAAAATAAAAAAAGACGACACATCTTCAATTATTAAAGTTTTTACGAAATTTTTTAAAATAACAGTTTTTCTTATAATTTTCAATAACACAAATAGAAAAGACAATTAAAATCTCAAGTACTATTTTATCTAACACACTTTAATGTGAAAAAAGTCCAAAACACATAATTATATAAAAAACTAATTTTTAAAAAGTTGTAACAACTTTCGTTTTTCATAACAAATAAATATTTGGGAGTAATTAATGCAAGTTTATTTAGAAGAAGCTGTAGTATAAAGCATTAGGTGTACATATCCATGTTTACTTTTGGGACAAAATATTGTTTCATATTTGATCTCTATACATCTTATAATATGTTAAATATGCTGATAAATATGTATAAGAAAGTCATTATAAACAATGTGCAACATTGGAATTCTCAGGACTATTTTTATAAAAACAATAATAATGTCAATATAACAAATATGAGAAAGGCTATGAATAGAGGTATTGAATTTTCTTCATATAAAGAATAAATTTATGGGAAATAATAGGCGAGTTGAATGAAGAAAGCGCATCACCAGTCTCTTAAAAAAAAGGGAACGCCTTTCTTGACCTGCTTCGGTTGTAAGGCCAGTCCTAAGAATTCCCTTCGACTACAGAATACAATGTGTTAAAAGCTTTGTAGAGATTATATACCTCCATCCTATCTACCTGAAGCAGTAAATTCCTCAAACACTGAAAAAAATGTTTTGTCCACGAAGTTATTTTTAGTAATAAGGTAAGTACGCCCGTATTCAGCCACAAAAGGGCTTGCAAAATACCAAAAAAATACTTGCAAAAATTTAATTTTACAATGCGTTATAAGTTCAGGTAACTTAGAGCTAAATAATATGTTTTAAATGACTGAAAAAAATTCAGAATAGAGAAATAGTGTTCTTAAATTATTGTTCCAGGCGATAACAAAAAAGTACAAAACATTAGATTGAACAAAATTTAAATGAAGCATGTAAGTACATATCTGGCTCGAATACAAAAAATTTGAATAAAATTTGAAAGTGCCTACTTTTTCAAACGATCGAAACAGAGCGCTAATAGCAACTATTTGCAAGTCAAGTCCTCCTTTTGACTAGACTCGTAATCAATTCTTTCCACTTTCATTTTTACCATAAAATTACTGTTACGAGAAAAATGAGTAAGCAGTTTAATGTTAACCTACTGGGTAAAAATTTAAAGGTTAGGAAATTCCTTTTAACGTGAATTTATTCGATTCGTTTTAATAAGTTTTTATTCCAATATCAGTTCGAGATTTTATAGTTCTCGATGTAAATAAAATTACAGTTCAATAGAGTATAACAAAAAAAAATAATTAAAAAAAGACACAGACTATTTCATTTGAAATTGTACTTCACTAAGACATTTAATACTGGAATATTAAGTTCTAATAAAATTATATAGAGGGTGTTTTAAAATGTCTAAGGTACTATATCAAAATATTAAACTAATATTTAATATTTAGTGATTAAATAATTACGGCGTTATCCAGATTATAATCAAATGTGAAAAATCCGTTATGCATCCGTTCATTTTGGGCTGGTTCGCAAATATCTGTCTGTTATTCCATGATCTGATTCTCACAATAACATTTTTTTATATGTTCATCAAAAGAAAGTGTTGCAGTAAATGCGAAATCACCGGACACTTTTACGTAATTTTGTTTAATTAACAGCTTTTAGAATGTATAATACAGTTAAGTGCAATAACTTGCTTAAAAAATGATACTAATTGATAAACAGTGGATGAATTTATAGATATTGAGATCTCAATTTAAAACCTTTTGCTTAGATTAGATTCCTATAGGTAAGCAGTTTACAATTTTTAAAAATATACAGAGTATAAATTAAGGGGGGATTCCTTTGGTTATTTTAGGCCCAAAACCTCAATAAACAGAGCCCTAAAGTCCAAGATAGAGGGCGTTAAAGTATTTTTGAAAAATATCACATTTTTTCAATTATCTCTGAAGTTGTTTGACGTAGATTGACGAAGCTCGTGGAAATGATGAAACCAATTAATTCGGTATAATTCTATATAAATCTGTCAATCCTGTGATTCAGGGGAGCTTTGTCATTACTACCCTCAGAAAAATTACGCCACTGGATTTTCAGCATTTAATTTACTGTCTTATTTTTATTCTCTTGCATTTTCTTCTCACAATGAACCATTTTCGAGTTATAATTTTTTTGTTCATATTTAATTTTTAAATAATTTCTAATAGGTATTTCATGTTAAAAAAAATTAAACCCCAGTAGAAAATGTAGCAGATTTAAGACAACGAATCATAAATGGTGGAATATTGAATCTATATCTATATTTACTACAGTCAATCTAGAAATGTTGAAGCAAAATATTTCAGTGTCCATGATTAATTGAACTGAACAATTGACAAATGCATACCATGTCGATAATAATTGAAACAGTCTCTTTATCAGTTCATTCATGGCCACCCCGATATGTTCTATTTAAAAGGAGTTGAAGGTAACAATAGAAAATATGGCCTTTCAAATATTTTCTTTGTCATATAATATTTTGGGTTCAGTATACAATCTATCGTAACAAATTTCCTAGAATTTGTTCAATAATAGTTGTAGTTTAATATAACTGTAACGAATTTCTTGAAAAATTCTAACAAGAAATAAGAAAACTAGACAAAGCTCCACTTTGAAGCAACGAATTTTCTACCATTTCCTTTTGGGAAAGAAACTCTTTCCCAAAAATATCGCATACTGCTGTGTGCTATCTATGTATTCTTCCTAATTATCTTTAAAAATTTTGATTATATGGCGTTCTGGAAAGTTCTACTATAAAACTATATCGAGGAAATAGAGAAAGTTGGACTTTATTATAGTTGAATTCGTCATTTAACAGCTTAAACAACAAATTTTCTATCAAAATCTAGAACATTTTGAAATAAATTTATATTTGAAGATGAATGAGGATGTAATTCATACTACAACGTGTTGAAAATGAAGGTAGGACTGTCTCATCCATATTTAAGAATGTTTTATTTGCCCTTAAAGCCATTGTTGAAATACAGGATTTCGAAGTTTAAAAATTTGTATTAAATTTTTTAATATCTTCTAAACAAATAAAGATATTGAAACGAAATTATATATGAGCAATATATATGAATAAAATAGCTTTCAATGTGACCAATTAAGTCTTGATTCAAATCAGTGGCGTCCTGTTAAAAAATTATGGTCCTCCACAGGAAAAATAAAATACCATTTTGAAATTTTATTTAGGAGTGTTGACTTTCTTGAATAAGTTTTATCGTTTTGCTGCAATTGAACAATTTATAAAAATGGTGCGTTTAGTAAATTTACACTTAGATTTAGTGTTAAACAACAACGCGACAAACATAAAGGAGAGTTTGTTTTTCTGTTTTTCTTAGATAGGTACATATGTAACAGTAAAGTTTAAAAAAAAATGGTAAGTATCAATAGTTCATCAGAATACAGCATCTTTAAGGAAATAAGAAGATATTTACAAGGACATGTCAAAAAGTAGATTGAAAAACAATGTTTGTTTGACAAACGTTGAGTTTGAAAATATTTTGTAAAATTATTTCAATAAACTTATCTATATTTTTCATATTCAAAATTTGATCATTTGTACTCAAACGGTAAAAGTTATACAAAAAAGATCGTTTCCGTTCAAATTTAAATTTGCATTTCAAAACGCCATTTTTTTCCAGAGGCGTGCCGTACTTTCCAAAAAAAATTATTATGAAGCCTTATATTTTATCTGCACCACTGGTCTGAGTTGGGAGTAATTTTTTTTTCAGATTTTATGCTATTTCACACAAGTATTGTGAACACAAAATTCCTAATCAATGTTTTCATTTGTTCAGAAGATAATTAAGCATAATATTTTTTTTAACTTCGATCAAATATCTGAAATATTTTGAAAATGTTCTTTAATTTATACCCTACGTTCTCCCACATCTATTTCTTTTTAAATTAAACTGCTATATAATGTAACTCATAATTAAGAAAATCATAAATTATAGTGAAATATATACAGGGTGTCTCATAATTAGTGTCCAATAATTTACTACTTGATTCTATTGCCAAAAATTAGAATATTTTATCATATAAATATGGGTCGAGATATGCCCTCTAAATGGAGCCTCAAAAATTTCATTTTTTTAAATGTTTCCAAAATTTGTTGATGGAAAATTATGAATTTTGACATTGTGAACACTCATTAAAAGTTGAAATAGATCATCATAAAATTTTTCAAAAATTTTTGTCAGGGGCGTCTCAATTGGGGGGGTCGTCGGCTAAAATTTGCCCCAATTATTTTGCTTGTCGAAATTTTCAAATTCAGATATGATAGACCCTCGTTTCCTCTACAAAAAAGGTACTCTTTAGTTCTTTCGATAAAATACTCCATTTCCGAGAAAAACGGATATAAGTATTTCATTAATAAAATTCAAAAAAATTTTCTTGAGTTAGTAAGTACCTACATGTACCATTATGAATTTTGATATATCATCATATCATTGTAAATTGTAATAAACAACGTGAAAAGTACTTAGAAATTTTTTACATGTTACTATTTTCAAATTTAAACAGTAAAATTTGATAGATCTGAGTTTTCTCTAAAAAATTGTAATGTTTTCGAGAAAAATCGGTTTAAATATGTTATAACACTTGCCAAAGTGTGCTTTGCTAAACACTTAAATCCGTTTTTCTTGGAAATGGAGCATTTTATCGAAAGANCTCATTTCCTCTACAAAAAAGGTACTTTTTAGTTCTTTCGATAAAATACTCCATTTCCGAGAAAAACGGATCTAAGTATTTCATTAATAAAATTCAAAAAAATTTTCTTGAGCTAGCTAAAATAGGTACCTACATGTACCATTATGAATTTTAATATATCATCATATCATTGTACATTGTAATAAACAACGTGAAAAGTACTAAGAAATTTTTTACATGTTGCTATTTTCAAATTTAAACAGTAAAATTTGATAGATCTGAGTTTTCTAAAAAAAATGGTAATGTTTTCGAGAAAAATCGGTTTAAATATGTTATAACACTTGCCAATGTGTGCTTTGCTAAACACTTAAATCCGTTTTTCTTGGAAATGGAGCATTTTATCGAAAGAAATAAAGACTACCTTTTTTGTAGAGGAAATGAAGGTCTATCACTTTTGAATTTGAAAATTTCGACAAGCAAAAAAATTCTGAGAACCCTTCCCCCAATTGAGACGCCCATGATCAAAATTTTATGATGATCTATTTCGACTTTTAATGAGCGTTGATGGTGTCAAAATCCATAATTTTCCTTCAACCCATTTCAGAAATATTGAAATATTTAAAAAAAAAATTTGGGGCCCTATTTAGGCGGGCTTAGCTCCCTTAGGAAGCATTTCTCGACCAATGTTTATATGAAAAAATATTCTTATTTTTGACAATAAAATCAAGTGGTAAATTATTGGACAATAATTATGAGACACCCTGTATATAACACTATTATTATGTCTATAATTATTTATTTGCGGAACTATCAGTTACTCTTTTTATTTGGTTAAGTATTTCTGCAACACCGAAAAGGAAACATTTTCAAAAGTCCTAGTCGTTGAAAATATTTACCAGCAACTACCAACATTTAAGAGTTTATTTGATTCACATCTATCACCGTTTAGCAAAATAAACTCAGACCCTTTTTAGTTTTCTATTTGTCGTATTATTTTCTTTTCCTAAAATTTTTGAGTTATTCCATTGAATTACGTGATCATTTTGCCAATAATAAGAAATAACAATAAATATTGTATATCTTATGTCTCTGTGGAAAAGAAACAAAATAAAAAACTGTCACAATTGATTGAAATCAAATGGACCCCGCACTTTTCTTATGAAAAAGTGGTTTCAGTTAAATTGGCTGAAATTTTTATATGTTTCAGCTGTTAACTTGCCGATCAAAAGTCTCCGTTGGCGCAATATCCAAAAGTTCATAGTTTTCGAGTTACGTTGACTTCAGAGCAATAACTCTGTATTCGAAGGGGTAAAAATGTTATTTAATATTTTTTACCCGTTGCATTTGCATTACCCAAGGTGTACCAAGTGGAGATTGCAAAATCAGTCCAACACCTTTTTGGGGTAGCTTTTTTACCGTACCGACTCAAAAACTACTTGTACATGTGAATACAGGGTGAGCCATTAGTTTATATAAAAGTTTACAGAATCAAGAAACAAACTAAAAAATTAATTTGATACATACAGGGTGATGAGTAAAGACGGGACACGCCAAATATTACATTTTTTAAATGGAACACCAAACAGTTTATCATTTTATTGCGGGGTTGCCAAGTTATGCAGAAAACTCTTCGAATTTTGAAAGAAAACATGACCTCGAAGAAGTTGTATTAACTTTCAACTACTAACACTTGGAGCAAAAATATTTGACACAGTTATAGGCAAATGTTAGACAAAGGTTTCTATATTAACTAATATCGATATTTTATACAGGGCATTTTTTATAATACGATTATTTTTAGAAAGGTTAAACTTGATTTTCTAAAATTTTTCAAATTTTATTGTTCTATTTTATTCACATATCGGTCCACTTCAACTTTCATTAAGCATGTTCCATATCTAAAATTGTTAGTTTTTAAGATATAGCAACATTTCTGAAAAAACTTTATATAATACCACAAATAAATAGTAACTAATATCATTAACTCAAAATGGAATGATAAATTCAAGGGCTTAGTGTGAAATAATGACAAGCCACAAATGCAAAATTGTTGGAAATTTTAAAATGTGTAAAATCAACGTTAGCTTCGTTTTCTCAGAATTTGTCTACATTAGTTACAGAAGTATAGATGTTTATGGAATGTACTTGAATAATCATCATGAATAATCATTTTCTTTTAATATTCATTATGTGGCTTGTTATACTCTTGCAAAACTTGAAAATTAAAAAAATCATATTTCAAGAAAGGGTGGCCTGTCATTGTTTCACACTAAGCCCTTCAATTATAAACTTCCTTTCGAGAATTAAATAGTAAACTCTTGTGAAATCCAAACTCGTTATGATAACGAAAGATAGATAGATAAAGGTTACAAAAGTGCATAAATGTCACAAAATACTTGTCATTACTCAATATGAACGTTAAACGTATAACTTTAGTGCTTTCTCATTCAGAAAAAGTTAATATGTTACTAATTTATGGCGNAAAAATTTTAGAATATTAAGTTTGAACTTTTTAAAAATGATCGTATTATAAAAAATGCCCTGTATAAAATATCGATATTAGCTAATAACAGAAGTCTTTGCTAACATTTGCCTATAACTCTGTCAAATATTTTTGCTCCAAGTGTTAGTAGTTGAAAGTTAATACAACTTCTTCGAGGTCATGTTTTTTCCAAAATTCGAAGAATTTTCTACGTAACATGGCAACCCCGCACTAAAATGTTAAACTGTGTATATTGCCATATATCGCATTTTCTCAGAAATTCATATGTTTAAAAATATACAGAGTATTCCATTTAAAATATGTAAGATTTGGCGTGTCCCGTTTTTACTCGACCTGTGTTTCAAATTAATTTTGTCCTTTAGGTTTTTATTCTGTACAATTTTTATATAAACTTTTTTCTGTATTATGAATGACAAGGGAGTTATTTTACTTTCTCACACTAATGGCCCACCCTGTATATGTGCATAAAAGAAAAAATATTTAATTCTTTAATACAATTTAAAGAAAATCAATAGGTTTTTATGCCGACTAGAATAATTTAACAGAAATCTGCAGTCAAAAGAACTACTCACAATTTCGAATACAGACTCAATTCGAATTCGGAGCCCTGAAGTCAACGTAACTAGTAAAACTATGAACTTTTGGATATTGTGCCAATGGAGACTTTCGATCGGCAAGTTAACATATAAAAATTTCAGCCAATTTAACAGAAACCACTTTTCATAAGAAAAGTGTGAGATCCTTTATAACTAAAGTTTTAATATTGAAAACATAAGTTTTTCGAAAAAATTAACCCTGTAATGAGTTCGTTTCAGTGACTTTTGTACAGTCATGTAAACTATCATCATCTACTGATGTACTCACAAAATCAACCCCTTGACTGATTCTTTTTGGCGCAATGGCTTATTTATTTAAATAAAATCCCATTCAGTGTAATAGAAATACTCAATCAAATAAAATTAGTTACTATTATCACTTAATAATAATTTTACAAACCTTGAGCGATTCGAAACTCCAGCAAAAAATCCGAAAACTACACACACACCAAAATTCACAACAGGGCACAAACCCTGGCACTGCGAAGAAAAATTAAGCACCACAGATATTTCTCAGGACCAACGCACCAAAAGATAACTCGAAAATCATCGTACCGCTGGAAAACAAATTTCGAACTAGCGTGTCGCCTACTTCTTCTTCTTCGGTTCGTCTTCGATGCCGACCGCGAACGGACTAAGTGCGGCCTGAGGACCTCTCTCGAAGCATTTTCAGCGACGCTGCGCCCCACTTGGGGAGCTTGGACCTCCGATAAGACGTTCTCGATCGGAATCCGCGTCCATGCCGGGAATTGATAAGCAGGTGGCGAGGGTCGGAGCACTACTTTTAACAACAATAATAAATACAGTTTTTTGAAAATATCTGTTCTTTTACTTTATTTCAAATTTATTATTAGTACAGTCATTAAAGCTGAACATCAGCTGTAACCTCCGAATTCTTTGAAACTGCATGTCTCAAGATCAAAAGTGACATAAGCCCGATTGACGCTTTTTGTTTTTTTTAAGGGTAAAAACTACCCCTAAGTAAAAAAAATGAAAAAATTAAGTTTTAAGCATTTTATTGATAAAAATCTTGTTCTAGCACAAAGATTAAATAATGTTCCATGTTCTCGAACATGTTTTATGACATATTTGATCTTTTCGATCCTTTATTTAACCTTTAAAAAAATAATGATATTACTTTTTAAAGATTTGGAATGATTAAATCGTGCAATTATTTAAAATAAAAGTTACCTTGTAGCTAATAAAAGAATTTTTCCCCTAAAAACCACCTCTGTATTGACAAAAATGATAAAAAATTACTTTTTAAAAGCTAGGAATGCTTTAACGGTGCAATTATTTAAAATAAAAATTCCCTCATTGCTTATGAAAGAATTTGTATCTCATAACACATTTCAACCCTTATAAATCACCCCTGTGCTAAAAAAATTACGTTTTAAATCTTGGAATGCTATAATAGTGCAATAATTTAAAATAAAAATTCCCTTATATTGTTTATGAAAGAATATTTTACTTTTGCCATTTTCAACTCTTATAAACTACCCTTTTACCAATATTAATGTAAAATATTTTTATTATAATCGATTTTTAAATATAATCAATCATAAAAAAAATTGCTACGCTGCATATAAATAATCACACTAAATTTTTTTACTTATTTTATTTGTATAATATAATATATAATATATAAAAATGAGAAAGCCTATTTTGCTCCGAAAAAATGTCATTGGTTTTTTTACCATAACTCGGTTAATTTTGAAGCTATAGTATCCTACAAAAAAGCATTTTAAAGATAATTTCAAGAGCTGTAAGATCGTTTGCATATAAAACCTTTTAAGTCCTTCGTTTTTTAAAGGGAAAGGATCGAAGGGCTCGAGACAGGTCGTTTTTTCACTAAAATGGATACTTCAAGCGGCGATATCTCCTTTATTTTTTATGCTATAGGAAAAAAAAAAGCAAAATATTTGTTGAAAAAAAAGCTACATTTTTGTTGTCTATCATTTTTTACGTATCTTTCATAGTTTCAGAGTTATTATATAAATAAGGCAATTTTTTTTGAATAATGAAAAATACGTTTTCAACTTTTACCGTACATTATTAAAAAAATACGCATTCTAAACCGGTCTAACTTCAGGATCGTATGAAAAACACTAAAACAAAACTAATTGTAAAGGGTCTACGATTAATTTTAATTCTGATGGAAATGGTACAGCGTTTACTGCTCATTTTTCCTTAAAAAATATGAGCAACCCATCTGTTTTTGACGATAACTCCTTCAATTTTGCTCTAATTAACTTTTATAAGTGCTCATTTTGAAGGTCTTTTTGAGTACTACAAAAAACTCCAGGAGCGTTATACACGTAAAATTAATCCTTTTTCCGTTATTTGACGTTGAATACATCGATTCGAGTATTCCTCCCAAAACAAGTCTCCTTCCACTAACCATATTTCGCTTTGTATAGGACGTACAACACTTTTTAAAGAAGGATTTTCTTTGTTTATTTATAACCTACATTTTTGTTCATTACACTTTTTTTAATAAAGTGCCTAGTTTTTGAGTTATTCACGATAAATCCTTTGAAAAGTGTTTTTTTTTCACTCAAAATTCCAAAAGTTCATCATGAATAACTAAAAAACTATTGATTTCTCGAAAAAAATCTTCGAATATTTTTTGCTCAAAATTTGATTCTCTATTGATTTCCAGCGTTATTTTTGAAAAAAAAATTCCACCCCCGAGAAGGGGTGTCAACCCCCAACAGGGTGGAAGCGGCAATCGGCGCTTTGTCACTAATATTCATTGATCTTTTCTCTAACTACCTGCCAAGTTTCAAAGAATTCGGTGGTGAAAAGCTTCAATGACTGTACTATATACTAATTCGAAACTATATAAAAATTATTGTCTGGAGTTATTTATTTGTGGCATAATTTTCATTTTTTTCTTAACTGTCAAAGAAAAGCAAAACGAAAAGTCAAAAAAAGTTCAGAAGACGTAAACAGTGGATTTCCGAAACGTTAACGACCTTTTTAAAGTATGCGATATAAGTGATGTGTTTTTGTATTTTCTATTTGCATCCTGTTTTCAGTGTAAATTTTTTTGTTTAGGCAGAATTACTCTCATAAAAATAACCCTTCATTCTATTTGGCGCAAGGCTTTAATTCACTATTTTTTAAATTTTTTCACACAATTTTTTTACCCAAAAATAAAAAAAATTAAAATATCAAATGAAGTTAAACAATCTTCTCATAACCTTTTAAATGATGATTTTTCGGGAAACAATTACTCTGTGGGGTATATTGATCAGCATTGGAACATTCCAACAATGTCTACTAAACAATTAGTAATTAATAAGTATAATAAACACTGAAAATGATGTTTAAATATTATTATTAATACAAAAAAAAACATATACCTGACATATTGGCGTCATCTTAAAAGATATGTTTCATTATTGTTGTTGTAACATCGGTCTAGAGATCTGAAATGTTAGGGCGGCTGCATATTTGCTACAGAGTTGGCTGTGACATTTGCGTGAAACAAATAAGTGTGTTTTTTTTTACACTAAACGCTTCACATGGAACTTACCATAAAATATATAGGTATAATACGTAATAATATGTACCAGCAATAAGTAGTGAACAAAATAATAATTTCTCACTCATAAGGAAAACGTTTGTAGAAAATAATTAACAGTTGCCCTAAGTATTCCGCGGTCAATCGTCTTCGGCGAGCGATAAATACCCATTTAAAAAACGAAAATGGCCGTTTAGTATTTACCGAGGTGACGATGTTGGCGAAGCATCAACTGCTTCACATTTTAGTAATCCCATTATCTGCGTAATTGTACAATAACATGTACATGTCTGCCTGTGAACTTAAGCTTCGCATCGATCAGTTTATTCGATACGTATCTAGGGGCTTAATACCTGCCCTATTGGCCTGGCGTGCCGGTGAAGAATACAGGTTTTTTGCTAAGGACGTTGGCCGTAAAATATCGTTTGTGTGTGTGTGTGAGTGACTTTGACGCTTTGCTTGGTCGAGTGTATGGCATGTATTTTTATAGCAATCGGCAAACGGTTTGACCACAGATTTAGTCTATTTCTGCTGCTATAACGCGTATTGCCGCATTCTAGCATAATATAGATTACTACTGTTTATTTATTTGATTTTCGCCACAAAGTTTCGATGTCTAAACAACACCTTTGACAAAGATCGACACGCAAAAATACCCATTGTAGATAGATCTTTACCATTTTAGCACCGACAAACACAAAAGACCTAGACACCAACTTTTTGACCCTGGGTGACCACCCCAGACATCCCCTCCCCTGCCCGCTAACCTTTTCTGTTTCAGAGACAGCCAGGATCAAGAAACAAAGACAACGACACACACACACACACATACTCCCCCCATACNGCGCAAGGCTTTAATTCACTATTTTTTAAATTTTTTCACACAATTTTTTTACCCAAAAATAAAAAAAATAAAAAAATAAAAATATCAAATGAAGTTAAACAATCTTCTCATAACCTTTTAAATGATGATTTTTCGGGAAACAATTACTCTGTGGGGTATATTGATCAGCATTGGAACATTCCAACAATGTCTACTAAACAATTAGTAATTAATAAGTATAATAAACACTGAAAATGATGTTTAAATATTATTATTAATACAAAAAAAAACATATACCTGACATATTGGCGTCATCTTAAAAGATATGTTTCATTATTGTTGTTGTAACATCGGTCTAGAGATCTGAAATGTTAGGGCGGCTGCATATTTGCTACAGAGTTGGCTGTGACATTTGCGTGAAACAAATAAGTGTGTTTTTTTTTACACTAAACGCTTCACATGGAACTTACCATAAAATATATAGGTATAATACGTAATAATATGTACCAGCAATAAGCAGTGAACAAAATAATAATTTCTCGCTCATAAGGAAAACGATTGTAGAAAATAATTAACAGTTGCCCTAAGTATTCCGCGGTCAATCGTCTCCGGCGATCGATAAATACCCATTTAAAAAACGAAAATGGCCGTTTAGCATTTACCGAGGTGACGATGTTGGCGAAGCATCAACTGCTTCACATTTTAGTAATCCCGTTATCTGCATAATTGTACAATAACATGTATATGTCTGCCTGTGAACTTAAGCTTGGCATCGATCAGTTTATTCGATACGTATCTAGGGGCTTAATACCTGCCCTATTGGCCTGGCGTGCCAGTGAAGAATACAGGTTTTTTTCTAAGGACGTTGGCCGTAAAATATCGTTTGTGTTTGTGTGTGTGTGTGAGTGACTTTGACGCTTTGCTTACAATACAATAGAGTAGTTGTTTCCCGCAATATCATCAATTAGGAATCTTACCTATGAGGTTAGATATCTTTTGTATACCTTGATTTTTGCTACGGACAATTTTTAACTTTTTTAAATTTATTTGCATTAGTCTTAAAACAAAATAAAAATAAAATTGTTAACATGGATGTACAACTAAGAGGATTATTAGTTTTTACCGCTAGATAATGACTGCTAAAAATTTTGTAAAACTTGCAAATAAGTGGAAAATTCAAAAAGATTTTTCGTACAAAAGCAAGAATTTTATTCAAAGCCAATAATAATGATGCAAAAAAACTTGAGATCTACAAAAAAAAGATTAAAGAACCTGCCAGAATGTCGTTAAGTGTTAAGTGAATATCTATGGTCATTTATAGTTATAAGTTAATTTTAAGTTTTAATTATTGTTAGTTACAAAAATTTAAAGACGTCATTTAAAAGATGGGTTCTGAGAACAGAAACAAAAACGGCAAGTTGACTGAAATTTTTGTGTTACGTAATGTCATAATCAATTTCAGTGTAAAATTTATCAATTAATTTCCAACAAATTCTGGAAAGTTTTACTAAGAAATTAGAGAAAGTAGAGTAAACTGGACTTGGAAGTAATGCATTGGCTACCGGAAACAGTTNAAGAGAAGAGAAGAGAAGAGAAGAGAAGAGAAGAGAAGAGAAGAGAAGAGAAGAGAAGAGAAGAGAAGAGAAGAGAAGAGAAGAGAAGAGAAGAGAAGAGAAGAGAAGAGAAGAGAAGAGAAGAGAAGAGAAGAGAAGAGAAGAGAAGAGAAGAGAAGAGAAGAGAAGAGAAGAGAAGAGAAGAGAAGAGAAGAGAAGAGAAGAGAAGAGAAGAGAAGAGAAGAGAAGAGAAGAGAAGAGAAGAGAAGAGAAGAGAAGAGAAGAGAAGAGAAGAGAAGAGAAGAGATGAGAAGAGAAGAGAAGAGAACAGAACAGAACAGAACAGAACAGAACAGAACAGAACAGAACAGAACAGAACAGAAGAGAACAGAAGAGAACAGAAGAGAACAGAATTGAACATAATTGAACAGAATTGAACAGAATAGAACAGAACAGAACAGAACAGAACAGAACAGAACAGAACAGAACAGAATAGAATAGAATAGAATAAAGCAAAAAACGAAAAATGTAAAACCTTCTCTGTGATTAAGAAATATCTCTATACTCTTAACGCAAGTTGCCTACTAATATAAAACGTAAATAAATTTAATGTTACAACACAAATAATAAGTTGGATTATAATTAGCACAATATAATGTACCTATATACATAAGTCATTTAAATTCATATATAAAACATAACGTATTAATTATTAAATTTTTCTATTATTATTTCACTTTATCCAATTAGAGGTTAGATATTTAACCATTTTGTAAAAATAAAATTCCTAAACAAAAATTGAAATGAATAGAGATCAAAACACAACATAATCTTATTTTTTCATGAATACATGATCAATAGAAAAGGGAAAAGCTTCTAAGAGTGGAAATCGCTTGATGATTTTTATAAAAATTCACATAAATTCTAAAAATTATATTTTATGTAATAACATATTATTTATATTGGCAAACAGAGTGGCAGGAACTCATATCCTAGATTTTATCAAAATTTTTGATATAAAAAAGTCATCAGACCATTTCCGCTTTAAAAAAAAACTGATAAAGATTTTTATAATATTCAGAATGATCTAGGAATTATCTCGTTTCTCTCTGTTGTTTTAAATAACATACTATATTCACCTTTTGTTAATAGTTTGAGCATACTTCTTCAAAAGAATACCTTGATCCCGAATAAAAAATGTCTAAAACATTTTTGTACCCATTGAGGTTTGGTCCTATAAATTATATCTGCAAAAATATTTTAATTTAGTGTTTTCATTTCGAGTTTTTTCCGATTTTTCCATTATTTCCAATTTCGTACTTCGTAAGAAAACATAATTTTTTCGTAGGTTTTACTGTTTTTTTTTCAACTGTTAAATATCCACTGTTTTATCAAACTGAATAAATATCAACAATTAAATGAGACATAAAAATAAATATTGTAAAACACTACGAACAAACAAATCAGGAAGGAAATACCAAAATCTAAAAAAAGAATAATAATTGAAAACAAAGTAAAAAAGCAAAGTTTGGATTTCATTTTGCAAAAATGAAGATGAAAGAACCTGCGACAATCCCAGGTATCATTAAATTAAGTTCCAAATTTTTATTCCATGAAAGTTTTCTAATTGTAAGAAGCCAGAAAAAGTAGAGAAAGTTGGACATTTGAATTCGTCTTCGAAGAAGAACCATAGCAATAAATTTTCTACAAAAATTTGAAACCTAATTTGAAAATTTTAAATTCACTTTTAAATATGAGAATCTTCTCAATAAATAACAGCATTGAAAAAGAAAATTTTATGTGACCAATACATGGAGAAAATGGGGTAAATATGAAAAATTAGGTATCAAATTAACAATTTTATCAAATTAATGCTAGATCAAAGAGGGGTATGAAAGACAAATATAATAAAATATATATAAATTTGAACGACGTAAACATTTCTTGATTTTTGGGGCAATGTTTTAAAAGTGAACTTTGAATTTCATTTTGAAAATTGACAATCTAAAATTTAGAACCGTCGACAACTGCATGGATATAAATACCATTCAGTGAAGATTTTTTGGATTTTTTTTTAACTTCACCATTTTCATCCATCACACTTGTACTTCTTGCCACCCCAGTAATGAAGTTTCCAGCAAACTCTGGAAATTTCACCAAAAATCTAGAACAGCGATCACAAATAAACAAAACAAAATTTCAATTAAACTTTCTAATGTATAGTTTAGGATGGGTCAATAATGAATTTGCTGGAAAATTGTGGAAAATCTTAACTTCCTTTAGGAATTATTGGAAGTGCAAGTTTCACTATCAAATTTACTTCGTTAAAGACCGTATAATAATGAAGTTTTTAGACAAATTTTGAAAAATTTAAGAAGAAGATATAGTTAACAAATTGTCATCAGAACCGAATTTGATAAATTAGTTTTCATTAAGATTCTTGAAGATTGTAGTTCAAAATCAGAAGATTTTTTTTTCATCTAATATTCGACTGTAAACCTATTAAAACCTAAACCTAAAAAAACCTATTACTCAATATTTCATAATTTTTGGGTGTTCTTAACAATTATTTATAGCTTTTCACTCATTTTTGAAAGCACTTGCAATGATAAAACACTGACATCGTAATGACATATAATGTGTAAATCGTTTTTCCATATTTGGAGTGCTACTTGCGGTAAGTTTTTATGATTGAACAAAAATCACTGTCAGAGTTTCACTCGTGTTACTCATTCAATTTGTTAACATCAACATCCATTTTATTTATTTGCTTATCCGTTTATCAAAAGATTGACTTCATAATGGTGCAGTCGAGTTGCCTAAGTAGGTGTTAAAATTTCATATTTCTCAATTAGATTTCACGCCGTTTAAAAAATTTCATCGTTTTTATCTTCTTATAGTAGTCAATGTTGTGTCAATCATGTAAGAGGTTTACAAATTTACTAAATTAATAAGTTAACACAATCAATTAGTTAATATGTATTGTTTGCTTTGTCTGACATTGGAAATTGAACGGTGGCTGCAAGAATCACTTTTTTGATGTGCAATACCGTAACTGATTATTCTTAGCAAAAATCGAGTTTTGACAGACTAAGGAAGTCCTTAAACTGATTAGTATAAACTTAAATAAAAATAATTTCAAACGTTTAGATTAATATATTAATATTATCATTATTTTTCTTTATTTGATATTACAACTACTGACAAAAAGTTTTTTCATCAAAATGCCCTTTAGTACAATTTTTTTCTACATCTATCTATATCCTGAAAGTGCAACTTTCAAGCTACAGTCAATTACCTTTAAAATAAATGTATGTTAATATTATGTTTGTTTCTATTAATAGATTTTTTTATTAGCAGCTTTTGTGGTGCTTTTCTCAATTATAGAAAATAATTTATCCAAATAGTACAAATGAAAAAGATACATATATCACATATTGAATTTATTGTCTAAACAATGTCGCAAACCTTGAAGCAAACAATATACGATTCTTGTTTTTAATAGCTACAACATTATCTTTGACAAAAACCAAGAATATATTCAGTATGACAAATGATACAGGGTAGTAGGGAAATAACTTAGGAAGGAATATGTTTTATAGGCACGACAAGATAATAAGAAAAAGCTCAAATTTTGCTATAATATTAACATTCATTATTTTCATTCAAGTTATAGCGTAATTACAAATTTTAAAAATTTGAAATCGGAGTATGTCATGTTTTAAGTTCAAAAGTACGATGTTTGTCAGTGTCATTTTATGTTGCAATAGTTTAACATTTTATTGCACGTTTGTACAATCAAAGGGTTGCAAAATGCCAAGAACATAATTCAAAAGAGTAGAGTTTGTTTATGGTTATCACAGATGTCCTGATAAAAATGTATTTATCAGTTTTCAACAAACTGTGCGAAATCGGTAAGCTTCCCAGTGCTAGTATAACATCTGAACGAGCTCATCGACAAGGTTTAGAAGAAGTAGAAAATATTCTGGGTCTAGTAGAAGATAATGCAACTACCAGCTCATGAAGAATTGCTACTCATTGGGCATTCCACAAAAAAGAATAATAAAAATCCTGCACGAGTAAGGCTTATTTCCGGACCATGTAAGAGAGTACAACACCTACAACCGGAAGATTACACTAAGCGTATCGAGTTTTGTAGATGGATCAATAATAATAATTATCTTGTTATATCCTGCATACTTTTTACGGATGAAGCAACATTCATCCGTGACGGCATAACTAATATTCGGACCTCTCATGTATGGTCATACCCACGCAACACTCGAAAGTAATTTTCAGCATAGGTTTTCGGTAAACGTGTGGTGTGGTTTGATCGATAGTTATTTAATTGGACCTTTCATTATGGAAAATCGACTCACAGGAAATCACTACTTTTTTTTACAAAATGAATTACAAGTACATACTACTAAAGGATGTTCCTATAAACATGAGAATTCGAATGTACTACCAGTACGATGGAGCTGCCGCGCATTTCGCTCGTCCAATCAAGCTACATTTTCCAGGCTGTTGAATTTGCCGCTGTGGTCCTATTAGTTGGCCTCCAAGATATCCAGACCTCACAATACTAGATTATCGTTTATGGAGCTGCTTCAGGGCACCGCCTAGCCTTGGCCGGTGGATTTGGATCTGCCGAGGTAAGCATCACGGACGCAGGCTGGAATTTGGATGGGTGACCTAAGGCAGGCTCGGAGACGTGGCTGTGGCAGCCTACCAGAGACCTGGGTCGCTCAACATTTTCCGCATGAGTGTGGTCCCCGATAAATGCTAATGAGAACAGAGCAAAGAAAATCTCTGTAACTCAAGACCATGCTATCATACATAAACTGTACGAGACTTTGCCACCAAGCCACCCCTGTAGTAAATAGGATGGTTTGAAGAAAAGTACTCGAGTAATGAAGGAGGGTGTACAAAGGGCCTAATAAGGCCTAAGTGCCGCGGTGGAAAAACAATTCCACCACCCTCCGACATACATACATGGAGCTGGTTCAAAAATGAAGTGTAAAAAGTTAAAGTGAACACTCGGGAAGCATTAGTTCGACGCATCATCAATGCAGCATTTATTAAAGAAAGACATATAGCAATCAGAAAAGATACAGACGCCCTTCGTAGGCAAAGCAGAAAATGTTTAAAGGTCAATGGTTGTGTCTTTGAACATTTAATCAAAGATCGTTTGGATTAGGCTTAGTGCACCTACAGAGTCTAACAGAGCCGGCACGAGGATCGCTGGCCTTCACAGCTGACTAGCGTTTTGAATTGTTCAGTTATTTACGGAACCTTGTAGTAGTTGGTGTCACGTCGATAAATAACTAGGTATTTATAAATAGTAACATAATTTACATTAACAACTATTAGTTGGGGGGGAAAAGTGAAATAAAATGCCAAAAGAGAAAAGAAATAGACGGGAATTATTTCAAATGTGGTTTGACAGTGATCCCGAGGGTTACAGAGACGTATTAAAGGAAATGACCTGTTTTGTACTGTGTGAGAACGCATTATAAATTCTTGTTACAAAACTGAAGTGACAAGAGGTTTGAAGAGCCATGCCTCGTCTAGCGCTGAAGACTCTGTATTTTTCTTTCAAGCAATATTCCATTAAACAAACTAGAGAGACCCAAGTTCCGTAATTCCGCAAATTGAAATCACATGGACTATCCCTAAATGAACAATTTGATATAATGGATGATGTATAAAAAATATATACGATCCCAATAATATACGCCCAGTCAGTAGAACGATAAAAGAAATGAGAAGAGTGTTGGAAAAAATCCAAGATACACCATTTTGGAAAACATATGTAAATTTTATCTGGTACATATCAGGAGTTACTAGCAAATATATTAATATATAGGTTCATGCCTCAACAATTTCTCATACTGTCCGTGTCAACAGTAGACATTGAACGATCATTTTCCCTACACAAGTTAACATTAAGTGATAAACGTCGCCATTTCGCAACAGAAAAGCAAGTAGAAATATGTTTTAACACCTTCCAATATACAACAGAAGCCTGTCTCAACACTAAGGTGTATCGTGTAAGTGGTGTCATTTAAATTTATATAGGTATTTTATCATCTACCTAGCTTTGGTCTTTGGTAATGGTACTATGTTGCTACATATTTTCTGTAAACATATTACTATTTTCATACGTAATCTGACTACGGTTCTGTGAAACTCTGCGCCGCACTAAGCCTATAGTTATGATTAATCGAATATCAATAAATTAATTTTTTACGTTCGTCATACTCTACAAACAAATGAAAATTACCTAACAATATTTGAGTTTTTTATTATTTAGACGTGTAGAAAAATTAATGTAAATTATGAGGCAAAAAATCTACTCTGAAATTTACGAATATTATTTTCCTAACATCCTGTATATCTGAGATTTATGATTTATTTATCTAGGAGTCCTCATTTTAAAATAAAATTTATATAGACATCTGAATATTGATAAACATTAAATTGCACACATAAGATAAAGAAAGAAAATACGTTTTTGGTAGTGCTAAACTATTTCACACACACCTTACCATTTTCATGGACCATTACCATTAAAATTGCTTGGCACCTGAACCGTATTGGCATGGTAGCTGATTGCTTAAAATAATTAACATTACGTTATTTTAAAATACCCGTAAATGTGCAATTTTTCTAGTTTATTGATATAACGAATGAAAAAATCGTGTAATGCTGCTTGTCCCTGATTTAACACAATCACTTATGACATTAAAATTGAAATTCCTAGAAACACAGAAAATATAATATTGTTTCAAACATGTACTAATCGAAGTTGCAAAAGTGTTTAGACAATTCGATAAAATATGTCCAAATTTTACCTAGTTCAGAGCTAACTGTACCCACGACGCGGTTGGTCCAATTTACGTCCAGTTCCTTAAAAATACCATTTAATAAATACCATATAACTTTATCCTTATCAAATGCATCGTGTGCAAGCTCTATTATAGTCTCCGAAGTCAGTTGAACATGTATAAAAACGCCTAGCAATAAAATTTAATGAGGCTTCCCTAAAAAAGTTTTCTGCTAAAGGTAAAAAATTATAATAATTTGTATATAATGTGTCGAAAATATCTATTATATATTCATTTGTTCAACAACATATTTTAATTATTTATGTCCTCAAACAATTTTATTGTATTGATGGTATATTTCGTTTTGTTCCGTTTCAAAAGGTGCCCAAAGTGCAATGTTTTAATAATATTAGTAAACAGAATATCCCTCATATATCTCCCTTTCGCAATTGTAATATCAATGATTAATAGACGGTACCTATAAAAAATTAAAATTACCCGAATCACACGAAATTCCGCATTTCTGCACTGTACTGCTAGGCAATTTGTCAGCCACTTGTCAACAACTTAAATTTATTACCCAGTCGCCCAGTTAGGCTATCTGTGTACACCGTTTGCCTGCGCGCATTCTTCAACTGGGCGTATACATTTCTATCACCTCTACGTTTAGTTCGACCAGACCTGTATATGGTATGACTAAATAAATATGGGAACAAATTTTTCAAATATTTCAATGCCGAGTTGCTGCGTCAGCGACCGAACCTGTTACATACTGCCAACCTCTTGGTTCTTCAATTGAGATCGGGAAGATTATACCTAGAGATTTTCTCCTGAGAGTAGATGTATGCATTTGGTTGTGAATAGAATATGAAGAACCCGGGATTTATTAAGCCATGTCCTTTTTTACAGATGAAGCTTCGTTTTCTCGAAATGCCATCATTAACTTTCACAGTAACCATATCTGGGCTGAGGATAATCTCGATGTTATCATAGAAAATCATTTTCAAGTACAATTTTTTCTAAATATTTGGATTGGAATTATCGATGATCACCTTATTGGACCTTGCATTCTTCCACAAAGATTTACTGGCGAAGAGTACCGAAAGTTTTTAGAGCACTAGCTTCCTGAACATTTCGAAGAAATTGATTTAGAAACAAGAAACAGGATGTGGTGGACGCACGATGGAGCACCGTCATATTTTACATTGGTTGTGCGTAAATTTTTGAACGAGAATTATCCTAACCATTGGATAGGAAGAATTTGACCGCAAGACTGGCCTCCCAGATCACCAGATTTTAATTCTTTGGATTATTTTTTATGGGGCCACTCGAAGTCACTAGTTTACAATACTCCAGTCCAAAATGAATAAGATTTAAGAAACAGGATATTTGAATCGTGTGCCATTATTAATATAACAGACACCAGGTATATTCTAAAGAGTTCGTCAGTCAATGTTAAGGTGAACTGATGCATTCGTTTCCAGGGGCGTATCCAGAAATAGACTTTCTAGCACTAGGGGAATTGGGTAGGGGGGCATTTGTATAATTGATGTAAAAAAAGGTTATGCAATCAGGAAAACTGAGAGACATAAAATTTCTAATCTTCATTCATATTACTAAAAAAAAAGGTTATGCAGTCAAAAAACAGAAAATTTTTTATCTTTATTAATTTATTGTGTTTGATTTTTTTTTTCAAACAATTTTAAAAAATCAAAACATAAGATTTTTTAATTTTTTTCAATACTTTTTTGACACTCAAAAAATCAATCAATTTTGAATCAAAATGACCCTTGAACGATCCATGCAATAAAATTGCTTGAACGTCATAGTTCCTTTTAACCCTGTTTTTTTAATATAATCAATAACCTATTAGTCTTGTAAATGATCTAGGTTTGCTACATCGTAATACAATCAATAAAAGATACATTTTTTCACTTGTTTTCCAAAAACTCTTAATGATTCAACTTACAAAATTCAACGCAGGACCCGTGTTTATATGAACTTGTTATCTTAAAATTAGTCAAAGATTCACCCTTTAAAGTTTGTACAAGTACTTAATAAACACCTTGTATAAAAAATAACAGCCCCACAAAAAAAAGTTCTGTACCAGAAACATGAGTACATAGATTAGTGTATTTTTTATGCTGAATCCAAATCCGCTGCCCAAAAGCCAATTTACCAGATCATTTATTAGTAAAACGCTAAAATATTCCCTAAATTAGGGTGAATTAGTGAGGATAAGGTAAATCTTCACAATGACCGCTGTTTCCGATTTAAGAATTTCCAAATTAAACCTGTCTCGCTGTTATTTAATCCAGAATAGTGTAGATTTAATTAGCCACTATTATTCTATATATAGACGTCATCATTACCTAGTTTTCAACTTCAGGGAATTTCAACGAAATAATTAAGCGAAAAATAATTATGCGATTTTATATTCACATAACTCCTTATGTAAAATTTCACTTGTAAAAACCACCTTATCGGAAGAGAGATACAGACCAATTACACATTACGCAGAAACAACTGAATTTCACTGCTGCAGCTGAAGAGTAAAAGTGTTGCGCCAAAAACCCACATTTTTTGGCTGATAGAATCGCCTCTCTCCTGGTGTTGTCCCATCAAGAGTGCGTTCAGTAATTTCCGATTTGCGTACCTATGAGTTTATGTAAGCGCACAATGCTGTACGTTCCACTTACCAAGCTACCTCAATAATTATGTAAGAACAACAAACATAAATTAAAAAAAAGAGAATACTGGAAGAAGTGTTTGGCGTATATCGCATAGAAGTGCAGCAAATTGAAGACTTTCTAAAGATTCAATACTGACAGTCTCTGTTATCACGTGATAATAGACGACCACTTTTTATTTTTTTAGCTGTTTCTTAGGGTTCTACCTTTTCATATTATTCATTGGACACCAGTGATGAAAAACCAAGGCCAATAATATTCTTGAAAACCAAACCAAAAATATTGTTTTTTTCTCAGTTTCGTACGTAATGTGTCAAAAATATTAAAAATTATAAACGGTTTTATGCTTAAATTTATGCTTATCATTTTCTATTTTTTTTTGGCTATCTAACTTGTTTTCAAATTTTCAGCTGAACTCTAGTGCAAAATATTATAAAAAAAAGGAATATTTTTCTTAGTGTAAAGACAATAATAAAAGAATAATAAATAAAAAGAACTTAAACAGATGATATTATTACTTTCACTAAACTGTGATATAATAAAGTTGTTATATGATTGCATGCACCGTTATGTGATTTCTTAAGACGTGTTATGAAAAGGATACAAACAGAAAAACATTTGGAAGAGCTTTTACTGCCGTTTAAAGTTCTAGGAACAAACATAATTTTATAGAATATAAACAGAGAATTTGCTTTCTATCAACAAAATGTTCTTTTACAGGATGCTTCGTGACGATGTCAAAGTAGGGTAACCTGAGGGGGTAAAAAATGGCCACGTAAGGCAGTGCTGTTTTAAAATTTGTGCATATACATTTCTACATACATGTTTTAAATGAAATTAATGTATTTCGAACCTTTTATAGGAATTAAGTTATTTTCGGTACACACACAGACCGAGCATCAGGCTCTTGTAGTAATAATTTCAAAATTTTAGGAGAGTATCGGTTGTATTATTTTTCTTTTGTTAATCCTCGGAAACCATTAACCCTGTATATTTTTTCTACTACTTCATATAGCAATATGAAGTTCTGGAAATAAAAATACATTAAGAAAACAAATATCGCAAGAAATATTTTTATTGCGAGTGCTATATTTACGCAGATTTCCTTATTTGACTTGGATTTAAATATTTAAATATCTAGCTTATTTTATACATTTTTTATTTGAATATCCATATCAGAAATGTATTTATTATTCCCAAATACTATACCGACTCTACTACTTTTATTGTAGTGAATTTGTCAATCTGGAGAGTATTTAAAAAAGAAAAGTTGTCGGCATATATGTCGATACACGAAACTAAAAATTGGACCATGACAATCTAGAGTAAGCAAATCATTAATACACAAAGTAAACAATACAGGGTCTGAAACTGTACCCTGAGGTGCACCATACTTGATTACCTAAAATTCATTGGCATTATTATCAATTTTGTCACTGGCTTCTGTTAAATCAGAAACTTTTTATAATATTAAATGAACGCCCTCTAAATCTGTATTAGTCTAATTTATATAAAAGGTTCTCTTGAGATACAGTGTCTTTAGTAGGCCCATAAATATACAGAGCGTAAGTTTTTCTCCGTCTAAGTTAAGATACATTGATTGTATTAGTTTAACTACAATATCCGCAGTCGATTTATTTGACTGAAAACCGTATTGTCAGTTTGATATTGATTTTACTATCCTACTATTTTTAAACATTTTCTCAAATACCATGGTATATGGTAAATGACAATATTTTCATACTTACTTCAACTCAACATTAATATTACCACAAATTGCTATTTTACTTTATATAATATGTTCGTTTGTACAAAATAATTAAAAACTTTATGTCAGTTTATAACTAGATGAAATTTAAAATGTTTTTTTAAAAAATAAAAAAATATTTTACTATTTTGAAATTTTTAATTTTCTGTATTGTTATGGTACCAAAATATTAATTTGACCTTTCCACAATGATAACTGATATAGAAATACTGATTAAACAATTCTTTACTAGAATTTCATTATTCGAAATCAAAAAAAGTGTCACAAAAAAATCAAATGCGTTGTGATACAAAAAAAACTTTTGCAATGAATTAAGCATAAAATTGTGTCTATGAAAATTCTGTAGTGTGTATACAATTACAGTGAAAGGTGGAGGTATTATTAATAAAAAATGGAAATACGAAAATATTATCGAAAATAGCTAAAATAATGAAAAACTTATTAAAAAATTGTGTTATCAAAATTTCGTTGTTAATATGAAAGTTGAAGAAAAAATCAAACGCATGATTTTTGTTGTTTGTTCATGTACTTTTATTACGTTACATAAAACAGCAGAAAAATATACAGAATGACATTTCCATAGGGCACAAAACTATATAAATTTTTCCAATATCTACAATTCTCCCGGAATTTTACAGTTCTGTCTTCAACCGTCTATTCACCTTCAATGAAATATATTGCATATAAAAAAATAAATTAATTTCCACAAATTATTCTAAAGCTATAGCTAAAATAAGTTTTATGATAATTGAAAAAATTTCAAACAGACTTTTTTAAATAAACATTCCGTAGCTCCACTCTGCTATTACATCCTGCAGATGTTTACGAAAAGCATTTGGAATAATGTGGACAACAGTGAATTTACATATACTTTTCTCAAAATTGATGGCCCTTATTTTCTGATCTGACTTGAAATTCCTACTAAGATGATCACTGATGCTGAATAAATATTAACTACGTGCCTTGCAGGTGTACATTTTCAAAATTTCATGTTAATGCAGATACACTGAATACAGGTCAAGTCACGTTCAATGATCTTTTCAAAAATGTGGGAACTTTTGTAGATTTACTTTATTCTCATTGGAAGGCTATTTTCAGAATGCCTTTGATGTTTTTAACAATACGGGCAAAGCTTTTAACGTCTCGTAATACCTCCACATAAAAATTGAGGATTAAATACGGTAGAATGGTACTTGTCAAAAGCGGCATGATCCTAAACCGTCTCACAATGTTTTTGAGGCGAATAGTATACAAAAAAATAAGGTTACCTTTTAATATAAACCTTTATCCGGTGACTGATGATAAAGATGTATGATCCATACATAGGTATCATGTTTTAAAAGTTTTTTTATTGGAGATATTATTCACATCTTTTCTCGAATAGACTGGAAATCAGTATTTGTCAAAAATGTTTAGAAAATTGGTTAAAAATAAGAGAGCTATTATTGAAATAATGACAGTCACCTTCTAAAATCACCCTTATGCAAGAAATGGGATTTAATATTGCGTAAGTTAGCAACCAAAATCGCTCAGTCTGAGATTAAAATTTGAATAAGTTATCTCGAACGACTTTTAAGATATCGCAAAAACAAGATATCCCCCCGCTTTGCAGATATTATCCCTCTTATTATATTCTTGGAAAAAGTATATGCAGGGTGTATCACGATTCCTTAGGTAAAAGTCAACAAAAACGTATGTACAAGATTTGTTCCGAACTATTTTTTCTAATATTTCAAAAGCACCTAGCAATAGCTTAACAAAATATTAGAAAGTAATATCCACATTTAGTACTTACAAAATCATAATAGTAATAAACGCTAGCTAATATATTATACAGAGTGATTCAGACGAAATGTCATTCATTTTAGCTACGTATTCGGAAGGCCTAATAAATATAGGAAATCGAAAAAAAAATTGTTTGCATCACCGGGAACGCGATGGCAGATCACACAACGTTCGAACCTTGAAATGAAACAGCTGATTTCCACAGTCAATTTGAATTTTCAAAATCAAAGTGCAGCGGATGCCAACTTTATTAACAAAGTACAACATACGGATGAGTGTTGTTTTAGCAGTACTGGCATTTTAAATAGGTAGGTACAATATTACTCTTTGAAAAGCAATAAGTCACGTTTGCAAACTGAATAATTAATTAAACATAATACTAAAAACTCATGTTCAATTATAAAACGCAGTGAAAACATGCTAAATTGTAATAACCTAACATTCGAAAACAATTCTTATCGATATACATTTGTTTTTATTAACAAGTAAATAATACTTTTTAATATTTAAAATATGAAAAAGTATCTTATTCATTTATGTGCCTAGGGTCTAGGTAAAAAGATCTGTTTATTCCTTGTCATTTACTACGCATTAAAAACGGAGTAAAAACTAGGTTAATGATCGAATAATACGTTAGGAGTGGTCTGAAAAGGGGTTTAAATAATGATTAGAAAATATTTTTGTTCAAGTTAAATATGCATCTTCCCTTAAAATTAATGACATTATGACTGAATCACCCTGAATACACTTTTTTCTTTTTTTTTACCCTCATGTATCTCCTCAAAGATTTTGCTCTTCTTTCTGAGACATCCTAAGTCAAATGACATCCTTGTTTTTTTATATATTGTTCTTAAAACATCGAGAAACAAATTAGGACTATACAATAAATTTGCTAAATTTTTAAACATCTGCTTTTTTGAAGTACTATTATTTAAAAATTAATTTATTGAAAATTATTTTTAATTTTTAACAGATATTATAGATGCATACATGTTTTATTTTTACCTCCTTAACTTTACTTTAAACTTTTAAAAATTTAATTATTTATTGAAAAAGATGCAACTTGAAAAAGTAATCCCTAAAATACGTAAATAAGTGAGTGTTTTTTGCAAACTTTGGACACCATTTTGAAAATAAAGCCCTAACATTCAGCTGGGGTAAAGTAGCTCATCCAATTCTTCGGAATTTTTCCTAATTTTTACGTGTCTTTATTTACTGAACTAAATTTTGGCAAAAAAACGAGGTATTTTCGACAATTTGACTGGCCTATAGGTGTCCATATCAATGAACGATAATCGTATTTCATTTATCGAGGTTCAATTTCGTGCTGATTTCTGTTCGAACGCGATGTTACAGTTATCAGAAACAAAATTAATTGGAGATCATTTCTTTAGTTTTGCGGCATTATGTAATGATTTCAATATACTTTAAAGTAAAATAAATTATAAGATTGTTAACACCTACAGGCAGGCCATTTGGCATGAGAAATATTATGCACATTTTCCTCTAAGTGGTACGTTGTAACAAACTATTGCATATGCTACTCAAACATTTCTCAACGCGAATAATAGCACCAGCTAGATAATCCATTTGCGCCAATCTAGTTCCGTATTCACTAATTTTTTTATTAATTCTAATTAAGTTTCAAAATAACAATCATTACGTAAACCTATCTTTCACTTGAGTAATACACAACAACATCTGATTCACATACAACTCCAACGCTGTAATATTGGACTAGAAGAAAGGATTTCATTTTAAAAGCTAATCAGAAATTCACACGGAACAAATTAGCAGCAAAAATATAGAGTAAAAGGATTGCTATAATGATGTTTATCTGTTTCTACAAATAACTGGTTAATTATGTCTTATAACATAAAAATTAAATTAAATGAACGAGATGAAATGACCTGAGCGGAGAATATTTTTTTATACGAAGGCTTAAATGGTTTATATATTAAAAAAATGATCTTATTGGGAAAAGACTGGCGCCATATTGAAAATATGACCCCAAAATGCCAGAGGTAGATAATATGCACTTACCCCAAACATATATTTATTAGTAAAATAAGACATTCTACCTGGTTATTTTTTCATGTAAAAAATACACAGATCCGGTTTTAGAAATAAATGTGTAAAGAAAATAATAAGAAAGTGACTAATATTTCGTAAAACTTCTAGGCCTAAAGTGATGACAATCTCAGTAGAAAAATTATAAAGTTTTTTTACTTATTTTTGTTCAGTTTTCAGAGTATTCAGCACAGCTACCATCAACAGAAGGAAACAGCGATATATCTCTTTCAGTCTCAGTGGTGCATAAAATGTACCGCCGTTTTTTATTCCTCCAGGTCTTGGTGGTACACATTTTGTACCAGTGATTCAAAAACATTCCCCAACCGTCACAGCCGACTTAGAATTGTACCCCCTTTTAAAATGTGTTCTATTGGTTGCCTACTAAATTGTTCTGAATATATTTGATTTTGTGACCGTTGGCTTTGTAGAGAAGCAGTTTTAATATTAGATTTTATAATCTCTTCATGTGTTTCAATATTCCCCTGATTTTAAAGTAATATAAGGTGTTTTAGTTTAAAATTTTTATATTAAGCTTGAAATTGAAGTGTACTAGTGCAGATCAGTACACTGGTAAGTACAAAGTAATATTCGCTAACATAATTTTTAATAAAATTGGGGCGGTACAAATTATGTACCACCATGAATATTGACCAAAATTATTACTTTCGTTTTATTGTGTTTTTATATATTGTAATGGACAATATAAATTTGAAAGGCTGGACTAGAGCCAAATTTTTAAAAGAAAACCTTCCTTCAGATGAAGATTCAATAGTTAATGGCGAACTAGATAATCAATAGGATGAGGAAGAATTTAATTGTACTGCGGAAGTAGAAGATAACATGCAACAAGAAGATGAGATTGTTTATGCTTCTGTAGAAGATTCAGAATCTGATGATTCTGAATGGAATGTACCTCTGAATAAAATTAGGGATATACAGAAACAGTTGCAGTATGATGCGGATCCTATTTGGGGCCAGACCAAAAATATAATGGAACCACCTGGTTTTGATCAATATTCAGGAGTAACGCGAGTTGTTCAGGAAATTCAGATTCCATCTCCATATAAGTTATTCAGGCTACTATTTGATGCTGATATAATTAACAATATAGTGTTCCAAACAAATCTTTATCAAGATTATCATATTAGAGTAAGAATTTTTTAAGTACTTACATTTAAAAATTATTTAACAATCATTTCCCTTCAGCCATAGTGGTACAGACCCTGTACCACCCCC
>NW_019416512.1:2069834-2084040 GCF_000390285.2 Anoplophora glabripennis
AAATTTTTTTTCAAAATCTGGATTGCAAAATTATTATGCAAAACCTATCTAACCGATTTTGATGAAATTTGGTGTGATGATTCTACATAACATGAAGTTTTCTTGAGTCAAGTATGAAAGTTACAGCCCAATTTAAAGACCTCAAAAGTAATGTTTTTTAACCCCATATATGTCGATTTTTTCGATTTTTACAATAATAATCATGATTCATTCGATTTGTAACTAGTCATATTTTGTAAAAAATTTAATTACAAATAATTTTTTCCTCCTCCATTTTCGCCTAAAATGAACTCTTGAAAACATACTTACATAATTAAATAGGAAAAAAAATATGAAATTTTTCGAATTTTTTTAACATATTGTGCCGCCAAAAGTTAAGCCCACGTTTTTTTATGCGCATAGAAAAATATTCATTTCTAGTGATATTTGAAAGCCAAAAATCCAAAAATCTCCGTGGATATACGATGTACCCAAATATGGACTTTTTGAAATTGATGTTGTCTGGACTATTTATATGGTTTAGAGGAATTTGCCATAGTTATTATAAGTTTAACTTCACATATTTACAGTATATATAAGGTATCGTACTGCTTATATAAAAGTATAAATAAAATAAATATCCATAAATATATATAAAATAAATAACCAAAGCAGTCAGCTGCACTGTCGAAACGCGATATGTCGCGCTTGCCATTTACTTACCGATGACGTCAATGTATCGACATCCCAGTCCATGGCGTTTGCGCGCGAAGCGAACCGATTAAAACTTTAATATCTAATAACTTTTTAAAAATAAATTAATACAACAAAACCTTTACACATTGTTTGTAGTATTCAGTGTAGATACAAAAACTATTAAAATATTGTTTTCTGCAAGAAGCCTATTCTGTATATACTCGTGTTTTTTTAGTTATTTTGCAGATTAATACATATTTCTTGCCATTTTGCCACATTATTAATGTATATATCAAATAACAAAAGCACATAGGTCTTAAATATGACCCTTGAGGAACTTAAAACAGAATATGTGCGAACGAACACTGAAACAGATGTTTCAGTGTTCGTTTTAATGCTATATGTTAAATGCATAACTGTCATGTAAATAATTATTAGATGTAAAAAAACTATGTACAACACGGTGTGCCATAAGGAGCAATTTCTGGACCCTTACATTATAAGTTTCATTTGAGACATTTTTTATACTTACCTTGAGACTCTTCTTTATTCACTATTTCACCAATAATTTTCTCTGATACCTCACCAACAGACACCAGGAAGCAATATTAACATACTGCGTGTCATTTCTGTCACACAAAGGGTAATATTTTTTTAATTACACGTTTTATTTCATACCACATCAACCAACTTAATCGCTGATGGTTACATTTGGCGAACCCCAGCGATCGTATCAACCATTGTCCTTTGGCCGTGAATCATTTAGAAACAATCAACCTCCTCGTGCCTTTTTTAGAACAATATCCCGACCAACCGCAGAAAAAAAATACCAGATTAAGTGACTAATTTGGCGGTTAATATCTAGTGCAGGAGTGTGAGCGGGAGTTTTTTGAAACAATACGATTTTTTGTTGTTTGCATTGAAAGAAATGTGTACTCCACTCAAAATCTGCCATGAAACGTTTTATAGAATGGAAATTTATAGGAAAAGCATGTCTTATGATAACATACCTTACTGTAAACAAATCATATCAATTTGTTTTGAAATAAAACGTAGTAAATGTAACATTGTTAATATTTTGTAATACTCAATTTTTGTTGACCCCTGAACTGTTTCTATCTTTAGAAATAAGCGTGCTATTTGATAATTCCTTCTATATACAAGGTGATGTACTTAAGAATGATGATAAGACTAGAGAAGTTTTAGAAAGGGTGATGTACACAAGGTTAAATTACAAAAAAAAACCAGCAACGACCTTTAATGATCTCTTTAATTTCACTATAACGAAAACTTCACTTTCATTTTTTAAAATAACTTTAGAGTAGAAGCCTTAAATCGCCTGGTACTATTAGCATTATTTTTTTTAAATTCCAGATTTTGGTTGACTATTGTTAACATATTTATGTTTTTTTATTCCTTTTCTATATTCGGTTTTCTTATTTTTGGACAGGCCCTTTTTTCCCATTTATCTACATCAGTTTTTAGGTAGGTACCTATACTTAAAAATATTTAGTTTCATTTGAAGAACATAATAATTTATAACAAGAAAACTGATAGTACCAGCCGGTGCAGGATAAAAATTAAAAAATTATAATACTTATAGTTGCAAACTTATTTAAGAAATAAAAAAATCGCAATCTGGTGAACTGAAAAATTAAAGGCATCATTTAAGGGCGCTATTCGTTGCTCATATTTTTTCCTTATTTATAAATAAAAAAGAATTTTTTGACAGATTTAAAAATAACACAAAAAATTCGGTTTACTCAAGAAACAGTCATGCATTAGAGTTTGAAAAATCAAAAAGGTAATTGTTATTTATTGCATAAGTATTTTAAGTAGCATTTTATACACGTATGAATGTTTAATATTCTTAAGTGGATAAATGGCAATTAAAACACGAATGCAATACAACGTTTTATCCATAATCACATCACAATCATATTTGTGGAGTCAGAATTATTAGAATTTAATAAAAAAATATTCGCACGACTTGATATTTCTTGCTGGTACTCAATCAAACGTGGTAGGTTTTGTTATACCTACTGGATGCCATGGTTGAATTTGGTAAAAATGCAAGAAAATAATTGTATTCCTGTGGCTGTTTTTGAAGAAGCTCAAGAAGCAATTTTCCATTTATTGCCGGCGAAATCCAGGGAACATTACGAAAAAGTGTTCGCCGAATTTAACCAATGGAGGGAAAAACGAAGAGTAATGACAATAAATGAAGAAGTCATGCTATTGCATTTTTTAAATTTATAGAAAAAATATGTGGTCGAATTATTCGATGTTGAAGGCTACTATAAAGGTCTACAAAAATATAGATATTGGAAAATATAACCAGCTTACTGCTTATTTGAATAGTGAATCGAGAGGATACAAAGCAAAGAAAGCTGCAGTATTGA
The DNA here is from genome assembly GCF_000390285.2 of Anoplophora glabripennis. Classification (NCBI taxonomy): domain Eukaryota; kingdom Metazoa; phylum Arthropoda; class Insecta; order Coleoptera; family Cerambycidae; genus Anoplophora; species Anoplophora glabripennis. Next base: position 2,072,912 of record NW_019416512.1, read on the forward strand.
AAAGAGCACATATGAAGAATTTTTGACTGGGGCTTCCGATAAAGAATATTTATTGATTAAGGTAATATCTCTTTGCCTTTTACATGTTGCTAGGTATATAGTGAACTTTGAATTATTTTGGGTTGCATTAATAATGGGTGTTTCTGGTGCCTTTCGTTGCTGCCAATTGGTAAATTTGAAAATTAGTGACGTACAGGACGTCGGCAGTTACCTACTTGTTTCAATACCTGACACCAAGATGAGCATTTCAAGAATATTTACAATTATGGAAGAAGGATTTTGCGTGAATGCTGTTGAAATATGCAGAAAATATATNAATAGAGCAGGGCAGTCGTTTCTATAGTTTATTAAATTATAAACAAAAGCAATTGCTGAACAGTTTCTTCTAAGCAATAATGACTGCAATTGGAGAGCTTGAAGTAACACCTTATTGTCTATACCTCTATCAGGATATACACCATTTCTTTTAAAAGAAATAAACTTCAAGAACTTCCGCTGCACCGACTCTATTTGACAATTATAATTATGATATACAGGGTACCAGATAATGGATCCGTATTCTAATTTACTTCTAATGAGTGACACATATAATAATTTCATTGAATCAACATTCGAAAAGTCTCTCATGCTTCTAATAACAAATCCCAAAGTTTTAGAAGCCGAACATACTACATTGTTAATATGGTCAGTAAAAGGCAGTTTAGAATCAAACAATATACCTAGATCTTTATAAGACGAACAACGTTAAATAGCAATGTTATTAATTAGATAATTATAATTTAAAGCTGTCCCCCTTTTCGTGTATGAGACTATTTTTTTCATTTAAATATATTCAGTTTCAATGAGTTTGTAGAACACCATTCATTTATCTTATTTAAATCATTGTGAAGCTTCGAAAAATCATTTTCTGATGTAACATTACTAAATATTTTTATATCATCAGCAAATAATAACTTTTGACAGGTTATATCAGACGTTGTATCATTAATAAATATTAAAAACAAAAGCGGCCCTAAATTCGATCCTTGTGGCACTCCTGATTTGGCGATATATGTTTTTGACGTATAGCCCCCATACTCTACAAATTGAGATCTGCCTAGTAAATAAGATTTAAACAAGTCAATCAAAGTGCGAGAGAAACCTATCTGTTTAAGTTTTGATATTAATAAGTAATGATCAATTTGATCGAAAGCTTTCTGTATATCGGTATATACAGGGATGGCAGGAAGTACGGAATAAAATTCATATCTTTTGAATGAGTTAATTTTTTTTAAAACGCCGAAACACATTAACTGATTTTGATTTTTTCCCATCTTTCGGTTATATAATAATTAATTTTTCTTTTACATTACATTTTTTTAAATGGAAACATAAGGCATGAGGGGACTCGTTGAAAAGCTTATAGAAAACCGAATCCAGCCATACCAAATAAACAAGTTTTATTTTTTCAATAGCAANTTGCTCATAATTTTTTCCTTATTTATAAATAAAAAAATAATTTTTTGACAGATTTAAAAATGACACAAAAATTCCGGTTTACTCAAGATACAGAGTCATGCGTCATACAGTCATACAATAGAGTTTGAAAAATCAAAAAGGTAATAGTTATTTATTGCATAAGTATTTTAAGTAGCATTTTATCCACGTATGAATGTTTAATAAACGGCAATTAAAACACGAATGCAATACCAACGTTTTATCCATAATCACATCACAATCATATTTGTGGAGTCACAATTATTAGAATTTAATAAAAAAAAATATTCGTACGACTTATATTTCTTGCTGGTACTCAATCAAACGTGGTAGGTTTTGTTATACCTACTGGTTGTTATGGTTGAATTTGGTAAAAGTGCAAGAAAATTATTGTATTCCTGTGGCTGTTTTTGAAGAAGCTCAAGAAGCAATTTAACGAATGGAGAAAAAAGCGGAGAGTAATGGTAATAAATGAAGAAGTCATGCTATCGTATTTGTTAAATTTGAAGAAAAAATATGCAATTTCATCTATGTGGTCGAAGTATTCGATGTTGAAGGCTACTATAAAGGTCTACAAAAATATAGATATTGGAAAATATAACCAGCTTACTGCTTATTTGAATAGTGAATCGAGAGGATACAAAGCAAAGAAAGCTGCAGTATTGAAAAGAGCACATATGAAGAATTTTTGACTGGGGCTTCCGATAAAGAATATTTATTGATTAAGGTAATATCTCTTTGCCTTTTACATGTTGCTAGGTATATAGTGAACTTTGAATTATTTTGGGTTGCATTAATAATGGGTGTTTCTGGTGCCTTTCGTTGCTGCCAATTGGTAAATTTGAAAATTAGTGACGTACAGGACGTCGGCAGTTACCTACTTGTTTCAATACCTGACACCAAGATGAGCATTTCAAGAATATTTACAATTATGGAAGAAGGATTTTGCGTGAATGCTGTTGAAATATGCAGAAAATAGATTTCTCTGCGTCCAATTCACCGAACACAAGACAGATTTTTTTTTAAGATACATCAATCAAAAATGTACTTCTCATCCTGTTGGAATCAACACATTGGCGAAGGTACCCTCAATAGTTGCTTCATTCCTGAATATCGCAAATCCAGAAGCATATACTGGCCATTGTATAAGACGCACTTGAACAACTTTATTGTCCAATAAAGGTACTGTCTGTAGCAGAAAGTTATGTTGAAGAGTCTATATCTAACAAATTTGATATTGCAAGGAAAATCCAAGGAAAATGTAGCTATTCCTTACAAGAAGAGACATCCGTAACTTGTGTAAATTCTTCACAAACTTCGACAGATGTTAGGCGTTCTGAAAATGATAGCAGCAATGCTACAAGGGTTTGTTATTAACGGAAGGGAAGTTAAATGTGATAAAACAAAAAACGAAATATCTATTACTATAAATGTTAATGTTAATGTTAATAAGTAAATTAATTAAATTTGATTTATTATTTTTATTACTTTTTCTTTATTCTACTAGTGAAATAGTTTTCCATTCATGCGTAAAATGCTTTTTACAACACTTATTACGTAATATACTATTATTTATTTTATTTTATACTGCTTTGTTTAAACAATATTTACATTTTATTGAGTTGACTTTTTCAGTACATTTGTTCTCTTGTGGACAATTTTATATGCACTTATATTATGTTCGCTTCCTTCTGGAAAATATTTGGGACCACCCATGGCTTTGCCTGCGGGTATAATGTAAAACATCCTTTTCTTGTAGGGCTAAAAAAGCTGTTACATTATCTACCTTCCTAAAGATAACTGGGAAGACACCTGCAGCTTTACAATAAAGATTATAATTACCACCTTAATGTACCCTGTGGCTTTTTCTTCCTTGATACCGAGAAAACGATAAAATTTAATTTACAGCGGACCAGAGGACCTTCTAATCCTGAGAAACCCTTTACGGCTTGGAGGATGGAAAAGATTTATGGTTGGATGTTCATTATGTAATTCTAATTAGTAATTTTCGTTCCACAGGAATGTCTAAAGCAATTCACTTGTCATTTTGTCCACTTATGTCATAAATATCTATAAACGGCGGCTTTTTGTAAGCCTGTGAGTTATTTTTAGAGATTCAGGGTCAGAGTTTATCTTAAGATTTGATATCACTTTTGACCTAATTTTTATTAGGTAGTACTACCCACAATTTTTTGGGGGACAGGACGTATTTTGCTCCTCAAGGAACTTGTCTAGACCAAATTGATTGCATTAAGGTTACATTTATTTGAAAAAAATTGATAATGACCGGATTTCAAATGTCGACAAAAACTTCACTGGAGTTTAATCATAAAATATACATTCTCTTTAAGATGTAATTTTCTTTATAGGCGTAATTAGTAAATACAATTGTTTTTTGTAATACAGACATTGACAAAAGGGCACGTATACACCTTTACACTTATTTTAGTAACAATTTTTCTGAGTGTAAAATTTTCATTTCATATATCATTTCCTCAACAATGTTGATGTTTATTCAGAGATTATGGTGATCAACAAATAGAAGTACAGTTAATTACAGTTCTAGTAGTCAGTAAGAGGGCATTTAAAGTTACATTTCGAAGAAATACAGCGCCAAGAAATGTATTTAAGACAGATAAACGCTCATATGAAAGCTACTAAAACTTTACGGTTCACTAAGACACATTCTACACAAAAGCATAAAGATTTCCGTGAAAAAATAAATAATGATCTTACTATACTGATACAGTCTAGTTTTTTTACGTACAATGTATCACGTATGTTATAACAGTGTGTCTACAAAAGTATAAGAAAACCTATTTCATTATTGCTTTTTTTATAAAAAAGACTTGCATATCAAAATAATAGCACTAACATAGATACATTTATACTTATAAGAACGTTATTTTTCATTTAACAAAAGAATGTAATTTTTACTCCGTTGTAAAGGTACAATCCGTACGACGTTTGTTGGATCAATTGAACAATAGTTGGAATACAATATCATCACGAACCTTTCAATAATTATAATGTTCTGACATTTATTCACAAGAAACTTTCTGTTGTCATTAAATAAAAAAAGTTTTTTCTCTCCAGGCAGTGATTTATAAACACACTGTGTATTACATAGATTACATACAGATTGTTTCCGAGATATTGGCTGATGAAGAATTAAATGCACACCATAGGTTATTTTCAAATTTTATAACTATTTACGGTGAAATATTTAAAAATTTATTTTGGACCCACGTTTATAGGAAAAAAGTCTTACTTTGACCTCTAAATTACGCCCCTCAATTCTTTGTACTGAATTTTGAATCAGCCTGTATATACAAACATGTAATTTGTTCCCCCAACATAGCGCTCTTAACACCAGGCAAAAGGTACTTAGTTAATTTTAGGATGATGTTTTTTAATAGTAACAGAAACCCACTATTATTATTTTTTCTGCCGAGAATGCAGGAAGAGATTTAGAAGGTAATATTTGATACAACTGCTAGATCAAATTGACAAATTAGTTAGCGATGAACTGAACGTAAACTGTTATTTTTACTTTCTCTTTTGGCCATTTTATTATTTTGCTGTGTTTTGATTTTGTATGTGAAAGTTCTAACAATATATTCATGCATTATTTCCACGTGTGACTTGATTTACATGTGTTCATTTTCAATTGAAAGTATATTATTTTCAATAGTTTGACAACTATTTCAGATTTGTTTGAAAAAAAAAAAATTTGTTTTAATGTATTGTCAGATTAACAATATTAGTTGATCCTAAAAAATTTAATCATTAAGTTCAAAAACTATACAAAAATTGGTACTACGTACATATTTTTAAATACGGATATAGAACAGCACATTAAATTAAGAAAAAATAAACAAAACAATTCATTTTTTCTCTCGTGTGAGGTTTCACAAACTTCGCTTCAGAAACTAGATGGAATTTTTTTCTCCTTGTTCATCACGAATTTCACCTCTGTTTTTAGGAATAAAAAAACAAATTCGAATGCTAAACATGAATTTTTAAACACGTGCAACATTCGATAAATGTCTATTTTAATAGGTGTTTTATGTTTATAAAAACCAATGAAATTACTGGAAAGTTGTTTCAAGTAAAAATCTTTTAATTTTCGCTTAATTTATTGTAGAAGCATACAATTACCCCACTCCCTACTGTATTCAATAACAAATGCATTATTCTTAGTGCTATTTACTTACATCTAGGTGTCATTCAATTGGGTCAGTGCTGTTTTACTAGTTACTGTTATACATGTTTTGCATTTTCTATTGCCTACTACAACTTTTTTCTATATTCTTTTGATTTAGATACTTGAATTTTGCAACACCTCGTCTTTGTCCTCGCTAATGCTAATTGTTATTAGAGAAGAAAACACACTTTTTTCTGTAAGACAGTTAAGTTTAAACATTAGACAATAGTACCAAGTGCCTATATTATTGTACTCATAATATGATTAATGAAGTGTAAAATTTGTTAATACATACAGTCGTTCTCTTTAATAGTGTCATCAGTGAAAGTTAAGTGCTCGAGTGCTACCGATACTCTTACAATTTTAGAATTAATTTTAACTTCATAAAATTCGTTTTTTATATATTGCTTAAATATAGTATAGTAATATGTATATATTTTGACAAATGAGTTTTTCTTATAAATAATAGTAGCGCTCTGATAACGTTTTTCTTTGAAACATACAGGGTGTGACAAAAATTCCAACACTAAAATAATAAAATAACTTTATTTTTCCTACAGGTTACACCCAATTANTTTTAACAGAACAGTAGATATTATTGTACAAAATTATTTCAAAAAGTTTCCCAAAGTTGCAAAGAATTGATATTGCTCTGTAATTATTTAATAAAGAAGTATCATCAGATTTGTGAACAGGACATATACGAGCAATTTTCCAAATTTCAGGGTATGTTGATGTTGACAAACAAAGGTTAAATAAAATATGTAATGGTTTAATGAATGCAGCTGCACAGTCCTTAATTATAAAGCTGGGGACATTATCAATTCCAGATGTCAATTTATTTTTAAGTTTCTTTATGCCATGAATAATATCTTATCTGGTCACATTAGAAATATTAATAATATCGCTGTTTAAAATATCATTATTACCGGTATACGCTTGATTAGATTGTATGTATGCATCTGAGAAATACTCTGAGAAACCATCCACAATACACTGAGATATCTCATACGTAAAGTCACCCCAATGTACGCTCCCTGGAATTCTTGTTTTATGTTGTTTATACCTAACAAACGACCAAAACCTAGATGGATCATTTTGAACTATATTTTCCATGTTGTTAATATATTCTTTATATGCATTACTAATTTGATCTTTAATTAATACGCTCAGATCTCTAAACTTATTTAGATAATTTACAGTTTTATATTTTTTATAGTTCTTATATGCCAAGTTTTTCTCGCGAATGTTGCTTCTAATTTCAAAATTTCAAACCATGGTGGATATTTATATTTAAAATTCTTAAATAAAGGTACACAAACATTGAATATAACGAGCGTTCAAATAAAAACGTGGTCAAGTTGGTTCTGAAAATTTGGACGTAGGGCGTAGCGTATAGCAAATGAACTTAAACGTCATCTGTCAAAGCGCTGTATCGCCGCTTTGTTATTGAAACTGACAGCTGCTAAACAGCTCGTTGAGAAATGAGGTTAAGTTGGTCGCTATAAGCTACGCCCTACGTCCAATGTGTCAGAGCCAACTTCGACCACGTTTTTATTTGAACGCTCGTTATAAANAGTATCACCAGATTTGTGAACAGGACATATACGAGCAGTTTTCTAAATTTCAGGGTATGTTGATGTTGACAAACAAAGGTTAAATATAATAGGTAATGGTTTAATTAATGCAGCTGCACAGTCCTTAATTATAAAGCTGGGAACATTATCAATTCCAGATGTCAATTTATTTTTAAGTTTCTTTATGCCATGAATAATATCTTCTCTGGTCACATTAGAAATATTAATAATATCGCTGTTTAAAATATCATTATTACCGGTATACGCTTGATTAGATTGTATGAATGCATCTGAGAAATACTCTGAGAAACCATCCACAATAAACTGGGGTATCTCATACGTAAAGTCACCCAAATGTACGCTGCCTGGAATTCTTGTTTTATGTTGTTTATACCTACCTAACAAACGACCAAAACCTAGATGAATAATTTTGAACTATATTTTCCATGTTGTTAATATATTTTCTATATGCGTTACTAATTTGATCTTTAATTAATGCGCTCAGATCTCTAAAGTTCTTATGTGCAAAGTTTTTCTGGCGAATGTTGCTTCTAATTTCAAAATTAAACCATGGTGGATATTTATATTTAAAATTCTTAAATAAAGGTACACAAACATTGAATATATTATTAACAATAACATAAACGTGGTCAAGTTGGTTCTGAAAATTTGGACGTAGGGCGTAGCGTATAGCAAATGAACTTAAACGTCATCTGTCAAAGCGCTGTATCGCCGCTTTGTTATTGAAACTGACAGCTGCTATACAGGTCGTTGAGAAATGAGGTTAAATTGGTCGCTATAAGCTACGCCCTACGTCCAATGTGTCAGAGCCAACTTCGACCACGTTTTTATTTGAGCGCTCGTTATTATTAACAATAACATAAAGTCTGGCACAGGCATCATTTACATCTGTAAGGAAAAACGTGACGATCTACAAAAAGAAATCAACGATATGAGATAACAAACTGTACCAGGACTATTAATGGATTGGGACGATTTAATTGCACCGACAAATACCTTTAATGCAGGAAAATATATTTAAATGTACAATGCAGCAGTTGTAAATATTATTATAATAAATATCGAAATGATTAAAAAATGTATATAAGAAAAAGGCTTGCGCCGAAATATTACTTTATTATTTACGTGAAAACAACGACGTGCCAGGAGATTGGTGCCCCCACAATACTATTTCTGATATTTTTCCGTAATATATCCCGTTTTCTAGTTATTCGATTATTTAACCAATACATTTTTAGTTCATATACAGCATTGTCTTATAAAAAATCGAGTAATTCAAAAACGGTACACAGTACAAGAAAATTAAAGAATAATGTTTTCTTCTTTAAGTTTTTCGAAAAACCAAATTGGAAAATATTCCAAAAAATTACAATTCTTTTATAAACATCAACGCCTTCTATCTCCATATAGACATTTTAGAAAGAATAATATAGGACTTAGGTACCTCATCGTTTTTGTTTATTTTATATGCATTCGAAGTTGATTGGTTTATTATTTATGGTTTATCATACTCTGTATATCCCAGATTTAATGACGTTTGAAGTTGAAATCTTTTAAGATATTGACAATTTANTAATATGTATATATTTTGACAAATGAGTTTTTCTTATAAATAATAGTAGCGCTCTGATAACGTTTTTCTTTGAAACATACAGGGTGTGACAAAAATTCCAACACTAAAATAATAAAATAACTTTATTTTTCCTACAGGTTACACCCAATTACAGGAAAAGCTAAACAAATTATAAATATAAGGTACTACTTTGTAAGACGTAATCAAAATATACGAAACAGCCATAAATTTACATTAAATTTTTCTTCGTACACACGAATTATTTGGACTAAACTCAAAATGAAGGTCACACAAAGATGATATAGAATTAAAAAGAGTGCATGCATTAAAAATATGTGATTTTCTCATTACATTAGTATTTGCGTGAGTTTCTATTCTTGGCACAAATAAATTTAATTTTTTCAATAGAGCAGGGCAGTCGTTTCTATAGTTTATTAAATTATAAACAAAAGCAATTGCTGAACAGTTTCTTCTAAGCAATAATGACTGCAATTGGAGAGCTTGAAGTAACACCTTATTGTCTATACCTCTATCAGGATATACACCATTTCTTTTAAAAGAAATAAACTTCAAGAACTTCCGCTGCACCGACTCTATTTGATAAATATAATTATGATATACAGGGTACCAGATAATGGATCCGTATTCTAATTTACTTCTAATGAGTGACACATATAATAATTTCATTGAATCAACATTCGAAAAGTCTCTCATATTTCTAATAACAAATCCCAAAGTTTTAGAAGCCGAACATACTACATTGTTAATATGGTCCGTAAAAGCCAGTTTAGAATCAAACAATATACCTAGATCTTTATAAGACAAACAACGTTCAATAGCAATGTTATTAATTAGATAATTATACTTTAAAACTGTCCCCCTTTTCGTGTATGAGACTATTTTACATTTAGATATATTCAGCTTCAATGAGTTTGTAGAACACCATTCATTTATCTTATTTAAATCATTTTGAAGCTTCGAACAATCATTATCTGATGTAACAATACTAAATATTTTTAGATCATCAGCAAATAATAACTTTTGACAGGTTATATCAGATGTTATATCATTAATAAATATCAAAAATAACAGCGGCCCTAAATTCGATCCTTGTGGCACTCCTGATTTGGCGATATATGTTTTTGACTTATAGCCCCCATACTCTACAAATTGAGATCTGTCTAGTAAATAAGATTTAAACAGGTCAATCAAAGTGCGAGAGAAACCTATCTGTTTAAGTTTTGATATTAATAAGTAATGATCAATTTGATCGAAAGCTTTCTGTATATCGGTATATATAACATCTACTTGCCCGTGAGAATCCAAATTGTCAGATATAAATTGTGTAATAATTGACAAATTAGTAATTGTTGACCTTTTCTCCATAAATCCATGCTGAAACGGGGATATTATATTTTTAACAGAACAGTAGATATTATTGTACAAAATTATTTCAAAAAGTTTCCCAAAGTTGCAAAGAATTGATATTGCTCTGTAATTATTTAATAAAGAAGTATCACCAGATTTGTGAACAGGACATATACGAGCAGTTTTCCAAATTTCAGGGTATGTTGATGTTGACACACAAAGGTTAAATAAAATAAGTAAAGGTTCAACGAATGCAGCTGCACAGTCCTTAATTATAAAACTGGGAACATTATCAATTCCAGATGTCAATTTATTTTTAAGTTTCTTTATGCCATGAATAATATCTTCTCTGGTCACATTAGAAATATTAATAATATCGCTGTTTAAAATATCATTATTACCGGTATACGCTTGATTAGATTGTATGAATACATCTGAGAAATACTCTGAGAAACCATCCACAATACACTGAGGTGTCTCATACGTAAAGTCACCCCAATATACGCTGCCTGGAATCCTTGTTTTATGTTGTTTATACCTAACAAACGACCAAAACCTAGATGAATCATTTTGAATTATATTTTCCGTGTTGCTAATATATTCTCTATATTCGTTACTAACTTGATCTTTAATTAATGCCCTCAGATCTCTAAACTTATTTAGATAATTTACAGTTTTATATTTTTTATAGTTCTTATGTGCCAAGTTTTTCTCTCGAATGTTGTTTCTAATTTCAAAATTAAACCATGGTGGATATTTATATTTAAAATTCTTAAATAAAGGTACACAAACATTGAATATATTATTAACAATAACATAAAATCTGGCACAGGCATCATTTACATCTGTACAACTTCTTAAGAAATGCCAATCAGTATTTAGTATCAAATCGTACATTAACGGAAAA
>NW_019416512.1:2086276-2143566 GCF_000390285.2 Anoplophora glabripennis
AAACAATTTTATTTAATAGTTTATAATCAACAGAGAAAAATATAAAAAATAGATATGAAAATAAAAATATTACAATAAATATTATATAAATGTTAATAATATTTCGTACACCGGTTAGAGTTGTTTCAAAATCTTATGAGCTTTGACCTTCATATGCGCAGAAACATAATTGCGACCGTCGCCTAAATTATTCTACGTCCTAAAAACATTACATCCATTATTCACAGTCTATCTCGAGCTTTCGTAGCGTAAACAAGCCTTTGCTCCGATTACAAATATCATAATAAAATGCCCTATTCTTTATTATTTTAATTTAAGCAAACGAACGTTTGCCAGTTGACTTTATTGATGCCCGAGCGCCTTAGTTCATTTCTGGTTGTAATGAGGCACATGGTCTAATTCTGAGTCAATGTTTTCACAACGTGCTTATTAGAAGAATTATGCGGATACGCCACGCCTTTCGCGCATATCGCGGCTCATGAGATTTTGAAACTACTCTACATATGCTTGTAAATCGTCATATAAATTTGATTCATTATGTAAAATAACTTCAGATTCTTTTATTTGGAGACAAATCCAAATAAATACTTCTCTAAATCCATTAGTTTCAGGTATTCGGTTTTGGATGATGATTTTACACTGTTAATACCTCGAAAAACTGAAATTAAAAAAAAAACACCATATAACAAAGTCCTATAATTAAGGTTTTTGTAGATATCTTAACAAATTAACCGAATTTAATTACGCATTTTTCATCCCTCACAAATGATACATAATCAAATTGAAAATATTTTAGATTGTTCTTGAAAGTTATCAAATAGTTTTCCATTAAAACGAAATCATTACTTCTTCCTTCTCAAAATATTTTTAAAATTAAAAAGATAAGCGACTTTAATACCAAAGTTTAGTAATAAATTTATATTCAACAATCTGTGAAATACTATATTAAATGGAATTGATCTGGATTTGATATTTCCAATATTCGTGAATACGACTGTTGACAAATGGGAATTCGGCAGCGAATTGGAAGGGAACTAAAAATTAAGTAGGTAGCTACTAAAAATAAATCAAGAAGTTGTGTCAATATATGCAAAAGTAAAATAAACAGATATGGACAGTAAAACATATTTGGTTCAAATTGAATTTTATTAAGCAAAAAGAGAAACATATTTTGATAGTAGGTACTTACTATGAGTTTCTTGTTTATATAAAATAAAGTTTATTTTATTGTATTTTTTATTATCTCTCAAAACAAACGTAGTTTACTCTCAGGTTATTTTCAGATTTTTTAATTTCCTGAACACCCTGAAGTACAAACTTAACATTCTCTATGGCAACCAGATTTTAAAAACAAACAAAACTTGCTTAGATGACTTTTTCCGTAAAATAAGATATGAAAGTATTTTCCTGTTTTTTACCCCAACCGGTACATTTAAAAATTATTAATCAATTAATCTCATGCAAAAACAATTCTTTTCTCTGCTTTAACGTTAATTAATGTTGTCACCGCTGTACCGCTGTTCTTGGTGGTGAAAATTCGAAATATTTGGAATTATCCAAATTTCGAGGCTGAAAACGTAAATAGGTTTTGTATTTTTGAAACCGAGAGAGTTGCACGATTCTAAATTTGTACAGGACATAGCTAATACGATGCGAAACATCGCCTTAATGTTAAAAGTGTCACTGCCGTTATTGGTGGTGAAAATTCGAAATATTTGGAATTATTCAAATTTCCTGGCTGAAAATATAACAGGTATTGTATTTTTGAAACCGAGAGAGTTGCACGAAACTAAATTTGTACAGGACATAGCTAATACGATGCGAAACATCGCTCTACTATACAAAATCAATGGTGCCTCATTTTCTATTTACAAATTCATGGCGCCATCTTTCCCAGAGTAACCGTATTAACTTAATTTGCCACAGGTTACTTTTTATAAGCTCTTAAAAGTAGTTGCTCCCGACCTGAAATAATAATATCGTCCAAAAGATGGCACTACAATATATTTCTTTATAAACAAGACACATTTGAATATGTATAGTATATTATAGAATATAGTATAGTATTCTTAGATATATGGGAGTGTACAGGATGTAACTTTAAATGGAAGTCACATTTGTACTGATGGGACATTTACAAGCACATAATATCACATCTTTAATCTCTGTTTTCTTAAATTCCATCTTGAAAACTGAACTTTTTAACCATTTTTTCGTAATTTCTATAGATAGACAGGCTAATATAATCTCAAACAACCGAGTGTTGTCTAATATCATTTTTTTCTTTTTTTCTCATTCGTATACATGGTATTTTTCATAATATCACATAGAAATTTAACAATGACGACCATAAACACACCCTACCGAAAAAATAATGCTTCTATATCTTCTTGAAAACTAAAATAAGAGCGATATTTACTTTGGCCGTTTGTTTTTTACCCGTCTAGCGTTCTATTGTCATATCACATCAGGCGTATTATTATTATGTACTAATCAAATAAGTACTTATATATTTTTTCATTATGTACGCCTCATAAAAGAGCAAATGTACTTATTTTAAAACGATTCATTTTAGCCAGCAGTAAATTATTTTATAACAACGCGTGTCCTATACATATGCCAATATTAGTTAATATATTTAACAAATTAAGCACAAGACATTAATTTTTTTTTAATATCTGAATATTTTTTTAATGTTCGGCGCCCCGTCAACATCTACAAAAAAATATGGTGACTTTAAAATAACATGTCACAATGTCATACAAAAATATTAATACAAATCTATTTATACAACGTTACTTTTCATTGCAGTTGCATTCTCGGCCCCTCCGTTAGTGTCATGCAGTTGGTTTGAAAATGTAACAACAGGCAACACTGATAGATGCGTCATATTGTGATTATAGATAACACATTATTTACCTATTACCTTAGCAACAAGGTCGAAAACTCGAAGCTGACGTATTGAATTGCATCCATATACTAAATGCATATAAACTGCTATATTACAGGCAGTGGTTTATAGGGGATAATATCTAGTCAAAAAAGTAAAAAAAATAAAAAAACCTTATTTTTTACTTTTTTAAATTTTTTATTAACGATTTTTTACATAATTTTTTGTTTATTTTTTAAATAAGCCATTTCCGAGGGGTAAACCGCTGAGGAAGTTTTTGTACATGTCCCCAGGAAGTCGGGAAGAAGTTGGAGGAAGTTTCTAACGAAGTTGAGGAAGTTGAAAGGAATTCCGAATGAAAGGAATTCCGAAGGAAGTCGGGGAAGTTTTTAGGAATTCCAAGGAAGTTGAGGAAGTTTGGAGGAAGTCGGGAAGTTGGAACCAAACTGCGCATGCGTGAACGGTAAACGCATGCGCAGTATTATCTTTTATAGAAAAATGCGGAAAATGTTAGATAAACATTTATGTGGAAGAATTACGAAGCAGTCTAGAGAAGGTCCGAGGAAGTTTGAGGTAGTTTTTGTACAGAATTCAGGGAGCGGTTTAACCCTCGGCTATTTCCATGGGAAATTCAATTATCTATAAAATTTTTCCTATGAACTATACTGAAATTTTGCTTCGCTTTCGTACTGTATTTAAAAAACTGCAAAAGTGCATTTTCACCCCTATCTTTAATTTCAACCCTCTAATTTAGTAGCACCCCGCCGTATTTTCATGATTATGAATTATTATGTCAATTTTCTAAAAAACATAAATTACCCTTTTTTCCTTTTTTTTTAAATTTGTGTAAATGACGAAAAAAATTTTCCAAAAAGTTGCGGCAGCTTGTTATAGGACATTTATTACAGTTTTCGAAACTGTTCTTCAATTCTCTGTACGACCATTTGTCGCCGAGATATCGATAATTGAATACAAAAGGATGCTTTTCCATTAAAAGTCCGATATTTCGATGAAAAAAGGTTGTATCGAAATTTTAAAAAAAGTAAATTAAAGCTGAATAAACAAGCTATCTGGTCCATGCAACAGCTTAGCTGAAAAAAAAATTTCCAAGTCAGTCAACTCGGAAAAAGATAAATGTAAAAATTTTTTGTCGCCCTATTAGAATGGCATGATAACTGTAGCTCCTAAAAATTTTCGACCGAAAGATCTAAAAGCTAGAATCTTAGAGCTTCAAAATGCTTTTTTTTTAATTCTCGATACGACCATTTTTCACTTAAATACAGTCAAAAATCACGGAAAAATTTCGGAAATTCTTTTGACCCTTTAATTGTTTGGTTAGTGTATACAGTTTTTCAACCTTAAAATAACCTTGGTAGTGATCTTGTTCTAGAGGTTAAGTTCATTAATATCTTATCATAAAACTTCACCCACTTGTAATTCCGGAGATCAAAAAAGAGGGTCCCATTTAAAATTTTGGATTTCATCTTCAAACGACCTTGAAGTCAAGGTCAAGGTCATTTTCAAGGTCATGTCAAGATAGCCTCCCTTTCACCCTACAACTTTTGTATGAAACACATTTTAAAAAAAGGGATCCGAACAAGGTACTCCGTTATCTCAAGATTCTTGTTTTTTTTGTTTTAGGGCCATTTTATGGCAAAAATATGGATTAAATCGAAAAAATCATAAGAGCAAAAAGTATATCTTTTTCTCTTTCAATCGAAATCCGTGGTAAAATTTGGGTGTTTCCATAAAAAAAAAACAACTTCCGGTCTAGACCGGAAGTCGTAATATAGACATTTCAATGGCCCCCTCGGTGCCCTACAATTTGTGTCTGAAACTTTTTTCGAAATAATCGAGTCCAACCGAGATATTATTTTGTCGCAAGATAAATGCCCCACCCAGTATATTAATTCAAATTTACATTTATTTATTTATTTATTTATTTATTTATTTAAGGCATTGGACTTATTAATTACCTCCAAGTTTGATATAATGAACTGTATTGTCAATGATACGTAGTATCAAACACCTCGTGATCGTCGTTGCAAGACATTTTTTTCATTGTGTCAATGCAAAATTCATTGTACGAGGTATGTTTAGAAAATAACGAACTTTTTGAATTACGCGGCTGATAGCATTGCTTTACTGTCTGTCACCACATGTTTTTGGATTGTTGATATCTCTTTAGTTTTCGTGATATTGTTGCTCCCACGTTCAGAAAGTCAATTGCAGAATAGGTTAGCATCTCAGTAGGGTCATGCCATGAAATTTTGACTGAAAAATTGAACATGCATTGAGTTGCAGCAAAATTTGTTCCGCGTATGATGACGGAACAGCAGAAAGAAAATCGTATGGACGTCTGTCGGCAACTCCTTGAACAATTCAATGATGATGAAACATTCATTCAAAGGATCACAACGGGAGACGCATGCTGGGTTTACTTACGGCTATGACATTGAGACAAAAGTTCAATCATCTCAATAGATTGGCAAAGAATCTCCACGCCCCAAGAAAGCACGTCAGCCTCAATCCAATGTCAAAGTGATGTTCACTGGTTTTTTAGGCTTTAATGGAGTTCTACATTTAGAATTCTTGCCTCAAGGTGAAACAGTGAACCATGTGTAATATCAAGGCGTTTTACAATGGTTATGTGAAAAAATCCGCAAAAGGTGACCGGAATTGTGGCCAGACAATTCATGGTTTTTGCGCCAACACACTCAGCTTTCTCAATTTTCGATTATTTTCTGAACAGACNGACATTTTTTTCATTGTGTCAATGCAAAATTCATTGTACGAGATATGTTTAGAAAATAACGAACTTTTTGAATTACGCGGCTGATAGCATTGCTTTACTCTCGGCCACCACAGGTTTTTGGATTGTTGATATCTCTTTAGTTTTCGTGATATTGTTACTCCTTTGTTTAAAAAGTCAATTGCAGAATAGGTTACCATCTCTGTTGGGTCATAAAATTATGACTGAAAAATTGAACATGCATCGAGTTGCAGCAAAATTTGTTCCGCGTATGATGACGGAACAGCAGAAAGAAAATCGTATGGACGTCTGTCGGCAACTCCTTGAACAATTCAATGACGATGAAACATTCATTCAAAGGATCACAACGGGAGACGCTGGTTGGGTTTACTTATGGCTACGACTTTGAGACAAAAGTTCAATCAATCATCACAATGGATTGGCAAAGAATCTCCACGCCCCAAGAAAGCACGTCAGCCTCAATCCAATGTCAAAATGATGTTGATTGTTTTTTTTCGACTTTAATGGAATTCTGCATTTAGAATTCTTGCCACAAGGTGAAACAGTGAACCATGTGTAATATCAAGGCGTTTTACAATGGTTATGTGAAAAAATCCGCAAAAGGTGACCGGAATTGTGGCCAGACAATTCATGGTTTTTGCGCCAACACACTCAGCTTTCTCAATTTTCGGTTATTTTCTGAACAGACCTCGTATTAGCTTTGTTCCTAGAAACAATCGAGCAGTCAAACAAATCAAATGCGATTGCGTCTGACACTAGGAACAAAACTATTATCATTATTACTATTACAAAGACATTGGTCATCAATGTCATTATTTCTTTCTGTGTACAACCCAGTTCGGCAGCTGCTCCGTGGGGGCGTAGACCAGAGTTTAAGTGCAGTTTAAAAAACAAATTATAACTTAATTATTTATTAGATAACATAATAATAATTTCAGGTTAGTATTCTGGGGAACATGAAACTGCTAACAATACCTCCAAAAACAAATTCGCTGTAGAAAAAACATGTTGGAGTCGAAAGCAAACAAAATAATAAGACAAAGCAAAACAGAAAATCCTTTTTCATTTCTGCTACCATCAAGATTGGCTCTGCAAATTACTAAAGAGCTTCTAATTTATGTATCAGCTACACCCAATCGAAATATGGAGGTCAGGAAAGTAGAGACATGTGCGAAAAGGGGAAAATACCGACATGGCAGAGGTAGTCGTTCTCGGTCACGCGAACTGCACTCATTTGCATTTCATTTTGTTAATGCCGAACGCCTCACCGAACGTTCTGTTTTTGTTTTTATACAGAAAAACACTTCGATTTCTTCAACAGATTCTAGACTTCGCACCTTAGAGTACATAGTGCAGCATCTAGGCTTCAGATTTAGTTAGAGACTAGAGACACTAGAGACACCAGCAGCAGCTATATTTAATTCCCAGAACTGTTGTTAACGTCTCTAGTCTTTATCTGAATCTGAAACCTCGATGCTCCGCTATGGCCGCATCCTTATTGAAACCACGTAAGTTAAAATCAGGAGTAATATTACGCCGTCACTGGAATTTACACAAAAAAATTCAATTGACTCGCAAAATTAAAAAGTTTTACAAATAGAAATGTTGGTGGACATAAACAACCGGCCAAAAACGAAAAATGTTTATAAGAAATAATTACACAGATCAACAGGGGTCAAGAAGCAGACACACTAATATGCATTCCCGAAGGATTTTGGTGCGCTGAATCCGAATCTGGCCGCACGTCAGGTTTTTGAGATATCCTAACCTAAAAGTGCAAAAACACTGTTTTTCGTCATATCTGAGGTTATGTACTACTGCCATCTATTCTTTTTAACAAAAAAATACATATAATTTAAAAGTACTAGGCTCCCTCTTTCGAATGCCGTTGAGTTTGCTTAAATATCTTTTTTGTTTCGTTGAAATATCACAAGTTGAAATTTCTAAGTTTATCAGTTTATTAATATGCGAAAATCTACTAAGGATCTCTTAGACGTCAAATAGTTGATTGCAGTTCAAAAACTTCATACTCAGAAACCATCAATACATACGAACTCAAACTCACAAACCCACAATTCCCACAAACCCCAAATCCACAATCCCTAAACCCAGAAACCCTAATCCCACAAACCCCGAACCTACAAACTCCAAGCTTACAAACCCCAAGCCCACCAACTCCAAACCCACAAACCGTATGGGTATGAAGTTTCTTAATTGCAATCGACTGCTTGATGTCTAAGGGATCCTTAGTAGATTTTCGCATATGAAGAAACTGAGAAACTTAAAAATTTTAACATGTGATATCTCAACGAAAAAAAATTAAATCGTACTCACTGTATTCATTTACATTTTCATTGCATTTCAAATATTTCAGGTACACTTCCTATTGCATTTTTACCAACGAGCTGAACGTTCATTGACCCTTTCTGTATGCAGGGNGTACTAATGCCATCTATTCTTTTTAACAAAAAAATACATATAATTTAAAAGTACTAGGCTCCCTCTTTCGAATGCCGTTGAGTTTGCTCAAATATATATATTTTTTTTCGTTGAAATATCACAAGTTGAAATTTATAAATTTATCAGTTTATTAATATGCGAAAATCTACTAAGGATCTCTTAGACGTCAAACATTTGATTGCAGTTCAAAAACTTCATACTCAGAAACCTTCAATACATACGAACTCAAACTCACAAGCCCACAATTCCCACAAACCCCAAATCCACAATCCCTAAACCCAGAAACCCCAATCCCATAAAACCCGAACCTACAAACTCTAAGCCTACAAACCCCAAGCCCACCAACTCCAAACCCACAAACCGTATGGGTATGAAGTTTCTTAATTGCAATCGACTGCTTGATGTCTATGGGATCCTTAGTAGTCCAGGAGAATTACATATTGACATGGCTGTTGCTGGACGTAACTTGGATATTATTGAAAATCAATCGAAAATAATATATACAATGAAAATATAAGGTTGCGCCAAGAAAAAAAGGTGTGCTATTTGCAGAAAAAATTAAAAACTGCAAAAATACTCAAAAATGACGTGTTTTTTCTAACATTTTCCAACATAACTTCTTAAATATGCAGTTTACAGAAAAAACTATTACTGGTGAAATTGTTTGTTATGAAATTTGCTACAAGATAGAATTGTTTTGATACCTGCGCATATCATATTTTTGTTGCTAAATAGCCAAAACAACGTAAGAAAGTGATGAAAATCGAGGTAATTTGGAAGTGCCAAACTGACAGGCAAGAAATTGTCCAATTCTACTATAAATGTAGATGTAAGTACTTTAAACGATTATAAAACGAAATTCCAAAACCCGATCCAAATCGGTTTCATAGTATTGGTATAAGACAANCCCGAACCTACAAACTCCAAGCTTACAAACCCCAAGCCCGCCAACTCCAAACCCACAAACCGTATGGGTATGAAGTTTCTTAATTGCAATCGACTGCTTGATGTCTAAGGGATCCTTAGTAGATTTTCGCATATGAAGAAACTGAGAAACTTAAAAATTTTAACATGTGATATCTCAACGAAAAAAAATTAAATCGTACTCACTGTATTCATTTACATTTTCATTGCATTTCAAATATTTCAGGTACACTTCCTATTGCATTTTTACCAACGAGCTGAACGTTCATTGACCCTTTCTGTATGCAGGGAAATATCTTCGTTCTTTAACTCATTTTAGAGTCAATTAAATATATTTATTGGCCAGTTTCAATGCATTTATCTGATTTTCCTCCACAATAGTGAAGTACTAGTTTTATTTATTGGCATTTTAACTAGTAAACATATAAATTTCTTCTTCTTTATCGTCTACAGTAATTTTTATAAACTTTTCTCCTTAAGACTCAAAAATGCACCCATCAGAATACTACAGTATGTAACAGATATTTTCAAATGGATTTTTATTAATACAAGTTAGAATATGATACTTTTCATATTTTGGATTTTTTCGGAAAGTATCCTCTACACTTCATTTTCAAAAACGATATAAAGCGAGAAAATGGGAAATGTTAATTAGCAATGAATGTGGATTTTATAATGGAATATTTGGCCACAAGGTATTTGGAGAACACTTTTCGGACTAAAATAAAAAATTCAATAACAAACGTGAACTAAATTCAAATAAAATCAAATACAGTCAAATCTTCGGGAAATATGAGAAATCCCACGTGTCGAAATCCCCACAATCCAATTTGGTAACGATTCAAAATAACCAATCGAAAATATATTAAATAAAATCTACGACCTTATCAAAAGTGACAGTTTTTTACATTATTTCCAATATAAACAACTGACTTTTATAACAGTAATGGCACATCACAATTTGTAAATGCAATTTTATAGTCGAAAATAAGGTATTCGATACCATAAAATAATAAAACTGCATTTACAATCCATGGTGCATACGAGATTTTTCGTTATGTCTTCAAATTATTTAAGAAAGATAAAAGTCAGTATTTTTTTATAATTTTCCAATTCGCTCTTACAGTACATATTGCATCAACATAAATAAAGGGCCTTCATGTATGATTATAAGCCACGTGATCAGTAACAGTAATAAAATTTTGGTAAAACTGGAAATCATTAAAGCAGTAAGAACAAGACATTCTGTTTCACTGACTGCTAATTGGTGTGATTTTTCATGGTATTTTATATCTGCGATCGTATTATCTCGGGTGTAGACGCAAAAGTTTGTCATTGTTCACTGTAAACGAATCACTGTGAAAGTTGAGCTAAAATTTAGAGAATTTAGAATATTATGAAGTCATTACGCTTGCCATATCTTACACACAAACCATACATGGCTTTATGAGCAATGGGAACATTTAACTCGTTTTAATTTTTTGTGCTGTTGAACTGAAATTTTTGTATTAATGTACAATAAAGAATGTGACAGTTTGCATATGATTCAGGTATAAAACAATTTGGAACGTACAAAATGTATGGGCCAGGACTCGAAACTAGTTATTGAACTCCATGGTCCCCAAGCTGACGTTCGATCGCTCTCGACGCTAACTCCTCAGGGTATTCATCAGTGTGGTCTGAAGCAGATACTGAAAATTTGTGTTATGGAAAACCATTTCTTAATGGATTGTGGGTTTCTCCAAAGGGTTGTGGTGCTGGAAATCATTTGTTTTGCGGGAACTGTGCCTGGTATGGGGTATCTTGAAGAATTATCAAATTCTTTTCGAAACATGAGCGAATTTCCTAAAGTTTCGTGTTTTACATACATATAATTTAATAATATATATTAATTTCATTTGCAAAGAGGCCACATGAATAATACAACAGTTAAAGTGTAATTTACAAAAAAACCGCGATAGTTCTACTGATATTCACAATTAAATAAATATTTCTTACGAAAATCTGCAAATAAGGCGTAAGACACGCGTGTAAAAAATTTCTTTGTTGCACTCGGCGGCTTTTAAAAACACTCCGTTTCGCTTGTATTTTCAATCGTCATTCGTACAATAAAAAATGACACTCTACACTTGTATGTTGAATAACTATTGTGTTATTTTCTCCCTGATTGTGCGATCCTATTTCACAGATCTCTGGTAAACAACTGAGCTTTTCATTATCCCGCCATTCTAAACGGGAAATAGGTCAATGTTATCGAATCCCACTAGCATTTAGTGACTATCCCCCATTTGTTTGCGGCCTCTGCCTACAATGATATATTTTCGTTGGCAAATAGAATGCAGCGCTTGCATACAAATAACCGTTGCAAAACATAATGCAACTAATTTTAACTGAAACGCTGGACAAATTTCATTTTCTGGTACATTATTTACCGACACACGTAATTTCCAAGGCTGCGCATCACTTCGTTTTCTAGATAAATTCTGAATTCAAATAACAAAGTGTACAGGGTGGGTGGTTAGTTTATCCCATCTGGTTTATTATTTTACCGTTTGATGAATTATGTGCGTTCAGTAAATTGTCAAATCCATTACGCAGTTAGGATTGTAAGATGTAACTAAAGTGCTTGGACAAAATTTAATTCTATGCCTAAATTAATGAAAAAAGTTCTGTACACACAAAAAAGCGTGGTGTTCGAGGTACAGGGCTTACAAAATCGTGAAAATTTGGTATGCAGCTTCTTTTTATTGCCTCACACTCACACTCACTAAAAATTGACAGGTACCTACAAAATCAGTGCCTACGATAATGTAGATATTTGAAAAATATTTTTTTGTTTCCAAACCGCTCATTTAATCAAAATTCTACAAGAGGCCCAAAAACTTCCAAATGGTATCACCTATCAAAGTAAAAATAGTCGTCATTATTGCCCGAAAGAGGAAAAAGTTATGAACGGATATTATCACCACACATCAATTTTGTAGGAGTAGTGAGTTTTAAAAAACACTCTGTATGACACCAAAATGTGTAGATTGAAAGTAAAAGTCCACCAAGTCCAATTAGCTTAAATCTGCGTATTTTGAGTCCACGAATCTGTGGTCTTCTATTGTACACGTTATTCTGGGACACCCTGTATATTTAAGTATTCAGTAGTTTTGTATAATTCCGACATTTGACCTATTTTTACTTTCCCTATATTATTATTATTTCATATTTTCAATATGTCCGTAATTCTAAAGGTAAAAAAACTGTTTACCTATTTATCAAAGGAATAGGGCATAACTAACACTCTATACAAGCAACACCAAAATTAGTTAAAAATTTTTATTTGTCATGTCAAAAAACATAATAGTGCTAATTTTTTTGTTCATACTCTGACAGTTTTGAAAGTTATTGAGAAATGTGAAAATAAAATTGAACGTCCTGTATCTTTGAAACCAGCAACATTTGCATAAGGCATGTTTGGCTCAATCGACTTATTTTGGCCACCAGTCTCTCCAGTGTCGAGATTTCTCAACTTTTCGCAGACACCCTTTATAGCCTAAAGTCTGTCCGACGTATATTAACTATCTCTTGATTTTTTTAATTTCTGAATCCTTTTGATTACTTCAACATATTTTATAGAAGTATTGGCGCCTTTTGATAGATTCTAAAGCTAATTTTGATGAATTTTGAAACTTTTTTGATACATCCTGAAATTATCATTATTATTCCAAGGATCTAAGGCTGTTTAGAAATGTTTTGTTTTATTTTGAAGCTATTTCTAGATATTTGGTGCTTTGACAGGTAATTTGAATTGAATTTGCTTTTTATTTTGAATTAGGTTGCGTTTATTTTCCATTAATTTCTTAGCAATAAAATTTCATGTTCTTTGTTAAAAATACGTGAGAAAAAATTTCTAACTCCGGGGCTTTAAAAAAACACATTTAAAAACTTGTGGGATTTCCGACTTCGATATGACTTTTGGTAACGGAAAAAGAACAAAATGCATCACAATAGAATTAGAGGTTTCTTTTTTTTTGGAAGTCAGTTTCACAAAATATGGTAAAACAAAACTGTAGCCCACCTAAAAAAAATCATGCCCCTCCATGGACCCATGAAAAATTTGGAGGTGTGGTTATGTGCTTGGTTGTTTTTGAAAATAGAAAATACCGGTGATCATTTTCGGTGGAAAACTTTATTATCCATTTATTTGCAGTACTTTTATAAGTTTTTGAGTTTGTGAGTTGTTTTATTTAATTTTGTTTTAGAGTAGGTTATAAAATATGTGCAAACACCCTGTATATCATTGGATCTAAAATTACGTCTGATTACATAGTTTTAATTTTAACTCTGTGTACACATAATGTTATTTTGTACATCCTTTGACATCGTTGCCAGGATCTGTTGTTTGGGACTAGTTGTGTGCGTCCGAACAATATCATTACGAATTAATCATAACATGGTCGCAGATAAAGTGGTTGTTTTCGAAACAGCGGTGCATCTGGGCGGTAAACATTTTGCAATTTATATGCAGTGGGCCATGGAAAATTGAAATTTGTAATGAATTGTCGAGAGGATGTCTCGTGGTCATATATTATGCACGACGTTGTAGCAAGGTGCTTGGTGCATTTTGATACCTAGTAAATGCATTTATGGAACAAATGCCAGCAGCCTGTAAACACAATATTAGATTATAATGCATGTAATGTGACACGAAACCGTAAAATAGCTTTTAACTTGTGAAGAAAAAAGATTTGAAAACGGATTTAAAGGTAGTGTTATAGGTTTTGGAAGAGTATCGCAATTAACGTTCCTGATGATTCAAGCACTGAATAATTTGGTTTAGTTGTTTTACAACTTTATTGACCATTTTTTGTTTATGCTTGATACTATTTTGTCCTTTCATTGCTTTGTTTTTGGGCAGCACCACACTTTTATATCGGCAGCAAATCTGTAGTAAAGCTTACGCGATTTGGACGCTAGATTTTAAATCTAAGTCTGAATCTAAGCTTGAAACAATTATAATTAATATACAATATACGATTCGGTTACTTTTAGCCTGGTAATTAACTGCAGAGAGTCGACGTTCGATCGCACGTAATGATGACTCCGCCAAATTTCGAGGTAGAACTTCCTTGTTGTTTCTTGAACTTGTCTTCTATGGATTTTGGAGATTTCTGGTGTAGTCTTGACCTATGATCGAATGTGGTTGAATTTATTACAACGTTCGTTTATGGTTGGTTCGATTTTTGCAGTTTTTGTACTGGAAAATTCGAAACATCCGTAATCTTTTGGGTGATTCGCTGCTGTCTTCAGCGGTCGCTTTGCTAACACCACCTTGTTATCTGAACATTATCTGGTTTGACTTGAGTGGAGATAATTTGAGCAGTTTTAGATCTATCTGTGTGAGCAGTGTCTTGGTGTGGATTCGGAACATGGGCGAAATTTGAAGAACTCCAGGATCTTAAACTGGAAATAATGAAATTTATAATATATAATTCTAAACATTTATTAGTAATCCTGCTAGATAATACAGATCATATATTGTCAAAAATAATTATTTATTTCCTTATTACTACATCAATCTCTTTAAAAAATTGTTGCTGTTGCTAAAAAAATAGAATACGAGCTGACATTCCCTCGACTACAACAATTTCCAATGTAATAGCATTTATTTGTTAAATAAGGTAAATATTTATTCATTTTTTTGCGTCATTAATATAACAAAACATATACCTAATTAAAAAATAATTTCTAAATTTGTATGCACCTGAACATAGGTACATTAAAAAAATGTTCATTTGGTCTATTTAACACTGTTTTGAACAGAAATCTATATTTTTTCGTATTTAATAACAATTTTAACTGATATCTATATATATAGAAAATATTTTCAAAATTATCATCAATTTAATAATCTATCTGCAAGAACCAAAATCGCATTGGGTTTTTAAATAATTTTCCTCAAATATCGTACGATGTTTCTTAAGGGTAAATTTGCGGAAAGAAATGATATTGACAACTGAATGAGGCGAAAAACTTAAAAACCCAATATATATTTATAGCTAATTTATCGGTGACGAGATTTGCCGTAAATAAACCCGTCACTTCTAACATGAAAATTGATGATAGAACTGTTCACTCAGGTAAGTAAGAACACGTCAATTTAAAAGGAAAAAAAGGAAAACAGAAAAATATATTAAACGCAGCAGATTTACAGGTAATGATTATTACGCGATTACTTTAGATAAACAACAATAGTGCAGTTTTGTTCTCTCACTATTGTTTATTCTTATTTATTCTTAAAAACGGCCTCAAATGGCGTCATGCTTTTGGGTTATGTCCTTTACAATACTGATTAAATTTTTAGTTTCCCTAGAAAAGATTGAAAAAAAATTGTAACTTTCCTTCTATCCATCTAATTTACTGAACTTTTTAAAAATTTTCAAATATTTACATAAAATGTTTGTTTCATAAAATATTACCAATTTTCTGTTAGTTTTGGAAATATGTTATTCTTGGGACCCAAGATTCGAATACTTTTTTACTACCAACATTCTAGATGCACCTGTAAGACCAATTAAGTATAATGATCCAGTTGGTGATTTACGGTTTGCTGGAATTTCTTGAGCAAATTTAAAGAAAATCTTTTTTTTAATTATTGATCATTTTAAACGATGACCTTGAAAATATTTTAGCTTGGTAGGCCTCACGGTCCGTATCACACCATCACAATTTAAAAAAAAAATCATTCGAGCGGTTTCCCAGATGTCCATCGATGGAGTTCGTGGTGGTACACCCTGTATATTGGACACTTTATTTAAGAAAATAAAAGTCTACAGTGTTATGACTGGAAAACGGACAATTCCGGAAAAAATAACGCATGCGCCACTGAGTTGTAAGCAAAAAACTGTAAAAAATTCTAGAAACAAAACCAAATATAGGGCATCAAAGACAACGCTCAAATATAAACTATTCCAAATATTAAGATACGGTTTTCGCAATTCAGTTTTTATGGAAACCATAACATTTTATTTATTTATTCACTTTTTTTTCTATCTTTTCACTGTCGAATTTGGCCCCCCTGGCCTGAAGCACATTACGGACAAACCTTTTGTTAATCACATACATACGAAGCTTTGAAACTAATCCTCGGGTGTAGAATTACCTACAAAGTTATAGTACTTGCTGCTCTACTACTTACAACGTTGCGTATACATCCCGCCCCGCATCAAGGCCACTCGACCCTACTACGACGTAGCCAAGCCTCCCCACAAATATCATTACTTTATCTAGCGTGAAACGAAATCCCCAACCCTTCGTTTGGGCTTGGGGAGAGAATTGGAGCAGCGCGTGGCGTCCCGACGCCACGATACGGGCTTCGATGCTGTTTTACAGCGTCGCCGACCCCGATTCCGCAGAGCCGTTTGCGTTTTATCGTCCCTAAGAAGGGGAAGTGCTGGAGATCCTGGGGAGAGACGCAGAAAAACAAATATATTAATCCGAAATAGAGGGGGATTATATCGCTAAGCTGTTCTCCGATAGCGGGATGATTCAGCGATTTCTTTTATTCGATTAAAAATTTTGCCACGTTTGGATAAAGTTGGAACATTAGATAGATCAAAAACCAAGCGGGAAGACTGTATTTAAAATTGTTATGATAAGCTACTAAGAAATACTGGTACACTGAAAGAAATGGTCTTATTAAACTGTTTCGCTAGAATAATTTTAAAAAAGTTATATTAAAACTTTTATAACAAATATAAAACTTTTGTTAAAGAAAAACTTATCTTCGTACTTATTATTTAATGATTTTATCTGGAATGCACATTATACATCCACGAAATTAATGTTATAATGATTTTCTTATACGAGTATATTATTATGTGTAGTAGGCTTTATGGTCTATTTATTTATATACATAGGTACTAGGGAAGATTTCTTGTATGAAGACCAACACCATAGTCTGTATGTATAGGATAGGCTGTTGCAAATTCGCTTCTCACTACAGGAATCTCGGAAACGGTAAGAGGTACGAAGTAGTTGCGTAATCAGACGACCGACATTATGCCTCTAAAAAATCAAGTTTTCGAAATATTTGAAAAAAAACGAAATTTTGGAAATCCGTTTTTGTTTCATTTCAGCCTTGTTTGAGGTGATATTGAAAAAAGAAGAACACTTTCTCATGGCCACTTTTTGCCTTCTATCGAATGGCATAATCAATTTGTATATATAACGTTTCGTCTCTCCAGGACCATCATCAACTTCATTTTTTTAAATACGACCCTGGAAATTTTATTGCATTTTTTGCAAGCTTGTTTTGATTTATCAAATTTAAAACTTGTCTAAATCTGCAAGAGTTTTAACTTGTGTGTCCTATTCGAAACGGCTGATATTAACTTATTGGTATCCTATGCAAATAAGATGGAATAACAGAAAGTAAAACGTAATAAAGAACAGTACTGATAAAGTCAATCAACCAGAGGAAACAGAATTAGAAGAAAAGAAAATCAGCCTCTCAGCAGCCTTAATTTTTCAGTTTTCAAAGTGTTTCGTTATATGTATCTCAAGCTGCTTTAATTAAAATTAAAAAAAAAACTTGGCACACATTTAACTTCACAACAAAATAGTAATCGATTTTTTTTATTTTTTTTTGTATTTTTCTACACAACTTTCCCAAAATTTCGAGGTTTTTTACTTTAATTTTAGTTTTCTCAAGAATACTCACAAATTCTTGATTTTTCGAATGCTCTGTTTCTACAGGGTGTCTCATAATTAACTGCCAACCCTGAATAGGTCGATTCTATGATCAAAACTAAGTAAAAAAGTTCATATGAACATGGGTCCGGAAATGCTTCCTAAGGGCACAGGGACCCATTGAAGAGGGAGGAATGGAAATCATTTTTTTGCAATATCTCTCAATCGCATTGTGATAAATGAATGAAATTTGGTATACACTGCTAAATTTTGATGAGCAATTTGATGGACTAATCCATTTATTTCCACAAGGTCCATTGGGGTGGGTACGCGGGAGGCTCTTGGTACTTTGCGTCTGTAACTTTTTTATCTTTGGGGGGTCCAAGGGCCCCCCCGTACCCACCCCAATGGACCTTGTGGAAATAAATGGATTAGTCCATCAAATTGCTCATCAAAATTTAGCAGTGTATACTAAAATTCATTCATTTATCACAACGCGATTGAGAGATATTGCAAAAAAATAATTTCCATTCCTCCCTCTTCAATGGGTCCCTGTGCCCTTAGGAAGCATTTCCGGACCCATGTTCATATGAACTTTTTTACTTAGTTTTGATCATAGAATCGACCTGTTCAGGGTTGGCAGCTAATATGAGACACCCTGTATAAGAGATGAGGTAAGTAATAATATAATATACAGCGTGATTCGCTCATAATGTTATTAATTTTAAGTGAAGAAAAAAATTTGAAATGCATATTTACGCGGAAAAAAAAAATGTCAAAACATAATTTAAACCCCTTTTCGGACCACTCCTGGCCGCTGACCCATAAAAAATTATGGAGGGTGAATTTATCTGCCATAGTATTCGGTCATTAACCTAGCTTTTAATGCATTTTTAATCCATTATGAACGACAACGAATAAACAGACCGGCTCTTTACCTAGACATATGAATGAATAAGATATTTTTTTACATTTTGAATCTTAACAAGTATTATTTATTTGTTAATAAAAACAAATGTATTGTGGACACAGATTCACTTGTCTGCAAATGACCCATTTCTGGGGAAATCAACTGTTTGTAATTTGTTTATTTCTTTAAAAGGTCAAGTAGAAATTTTTTTTTTTTTTCTATTTTTATTGGGTCTTCCAAATACGTGGTTAAAATTAATAACATTATGTCTGAATCATCCTGTATTACGAAGGGTGTATTCAAAGGCCGTGTCAAAACTTTCTGTGATTCTTCGAACATTTTAAACTCAAAAGTGTTAAAGGCTCTAAATTCATATATTTTTACAAATCTTTTTGAAGATATTTTACGTAGGCTAATAAAACTTGAAATTATATACTAATATGTCAACCAGTGGTGGATGTACTGTAATTGAAAGCCCCAACATTTGTACACCACTGAGTTGTTTCGAAATTTATTGGGAGCATTTAATTGCTAAGTAATTAGGTATACATAATTCAAAGAAAAAAAAAAATTCACTTTTTTCCAAAAATCATTTTCGAATATTTAATTTAAAATAAAAAATAGATACATTTGGAGTGTCTCTAAAACTATTCGATTTGCCAAAAAAAAATTATAAGATCTTTATAACTTAATTTCTTTTATAAATACAATGTAATCATCTAATATTCCAAAAATCATAGGCGTATACGTTTAAAATTTTTTGGGAGTTTTGTTGGATAGATTTTATTTAAAATTGTACTTGGAATAAAATTTTCCTGTAAATATTTTTTGCGAAACGAGTAGTTTTCGTGATTTTTTTTCGATATATTCAACTGTGTGAATTTTAAAATAAAAAAGTAGTAACTCGAAAATGACGGAGACGAAAATGGAAGAGATTTTTTTCTTCGAAATGCAATTACAAATCAAAAGAACTGATCGAATTTTCAAAAATAACTCAGCGGCGTAGAAATTCTGATATTTTCAACAAATTATGCCACCACAACAGGAAGTTTCATAAACTATAAAATACATATTTAGATATATTTTAAAAAATTTGATTATTTTTAACTTCAACACTTTCGAAAACCAATGATTTTAGATTTCTGGATCATTAAGACATGACGTAGACTTAAGAAACATCTGCCAATGAAAGCAAATAAACAAATAAACTATAAACTGTCACATTTGACATTTTGGTCACCAGAATACGTATTTTTAGAAACGAAAACTGAAAATCTTCCGATACTTCAACGTGAAATGTGTTTTTATAGTGATGTGCCAGTACTTATCAACTTCTCATTGCGAGAAAAATAGTGAAAAAGAACTTCTTTCTAATCGTTGTGGTGCAGTTTTTCCGATCTTTTTTTTTAATTTTTTAATTTGCAATTTGTTAAAACATCCCAAAAAAGGAAAAAATATCAATCTATATTTTTAGTTCCATTATCTATATTTACTTTCAGAATTTTTGTGGGCCGCCCGCTCGACTCCACACCACTGTCATACGTAGATCTATTATTTTATTAAATCTGTGCGAGAATACGTTAAATTCCTCCATCAGCCCTTATGTTTACATTTCCAATGCAAACCCAGCCGGAGCTAAAGGGAGCAAGAGACACACTAAGCCAATGACCATGACGTTCCAGCCCAGGGGCACCCGGGACGTCGCGACGCTAGACGTCATTCACCTGTACGTATAGTACTCGGTCCCCTTCCCTCCTCACATGGCACATCTGGCAGCAGTCGGGCCATTATCATAATAATAAACATTGGGGTAGGTTACCTTTGACATGCCATGTTCATTATTACATATTCCAAATAGTCCAGACGGTATCTGTTTCAAAAAGCCATATTTGGGTGAATCGTATATCCACGGAGATTTTTGGCTTATTGGCTTTCAAAAATCACTAGAAATGAAAATTTTTCTATGCGCATACAATAAACCGTGGGCTTAACTTTTGGCGGCACAATATGTTAAAAAAATTCAAAAATGTCATATTTTTCTTCCTATTTAATTATGTATCTTTTCAAGAGTTGATTTTAGACGAAAATGGAAGAGGAAAAAAATGTTTGTAATACATTTTTTTACAAAATGTGACTAGCTACAAATCGAATGAATCATGATTGTTATGGTAAAAATTGAAAAAAATCGTAAATATGGGGTTAAAAAACAATACTTTTAAGGGAATTTTTTTAGGAGTATTTAAATTGGGTATAAGACCTTTAAACTTGGGTCAAGAAAACTTCATGTTATGTAGAATTATCACACTAAATTTCATCAATATCGGTTCGATAGATTTTGAATGATAATTTTGCAATCTAGATTTTGGAAAAAAAATTGCAAATATTCAAAATTTTGCACAGCAAAAACCAAGACTCTTAGATACTTGAAAATTTAATCACATATAGAAGGGCTATCAAGCTTTCAAACTTTTTTTGAAAAATTCGCATCCGTCAATTAGGAGAGCTCTGGCGCTTGTTTAAACATTGGTCGAATTTTTGCACTTATAAACAATTAGAATATCTTCGTGAATATTCAATCAAATCAAATGTTTTAAAGCAGGTTTTATAAGTTCTTGGAAAGACGCTTCTTTAAAAAAAAAAAACAGATCGATTGATCAATTAGTTACGAAGTTATAGCCGATCAAAGTTAACCGTGGAGAAGAACCGTGTGTATAAAAACAGAGACGTTTTTAATAATTTTACACTGGAAATTGTGTTCGATAAAATTCAGAATTATTGAAAACGGTAAATTAGGTGACGTACAACTTTTACATATACAAATATTTCTAACAGTAGTTGATTCTCTAAAAACAAAAGAAAATACGTAGGTAATCTACACAGGGTGTCTTACGGTAACGGCCCATTAGAATTATTTCAGAGACTACTTCGATTTGAATTTTGAAAATTTGGGATACCGGGATTTCGGGCATGCCCTTCTCAACTAAAATAATGGCGTCCACGTACCACTTTCGGTTGTACCGGAAGTCGCCATCAACTTGCATATTTTAAATGGAACACCCTAATTTTGAATTCTACGTATTATTTTAGGTGGGCTTTTATGAAGTTTCCCTATTCCTAAAATTAACCGTTTTCGAGATATTTAATTTTTTTCAAAAAAATGGAGAGAAACAGTGACTGCAAACATGGTACAAACCATGTGTATTTTATAGTAAGAAAGATAAAGCAACAATATCTATGGGGGGGATAGCTGCCCTAGGCTTCCTATCCATACTTTCAAAGTGGCTTAATTGCATACAGGGTGCTAGAAATTTAATACCGAATTTAGTTAACTTCAAACCTTCATCGCTTTTTTAAATGGAACACCCTATATGTTTTAAAGTAGCTTAAATTTGTGTGGATGCATATCATTAGTTCTTAGCATTCTGTGAATGGACGCTCGGGAAATGCCTAAATCATACTCTGCGGCACGAGTTGAGGATTCTGGATGAACATTCAAATAGGCTAGCACATTTATTACATTATCTTCATTTGAAGTTATTGGTTCTGGTAAAATTATTTCTGCACAAATTCGACCATACTCTAGTCTCTAGTTGATTTGCTAAAATTCTTAACTTTTTTGTGCTAATTGGTGGAAAATTTGGATATATTTCATTAAAAAATGTACATGTTCTGCTTATAATCCCATTGCAACGTCCGTGAATGAATAATAAATTTAAAATATCAGCATTTGAATATATATTTCTTATAAACACTAAATTAAACTGTCACTGCAAGAGACTAACAATAAATTGACAGTGTAGTTGTTTGTTTTGAAGTTTTGCTAAAAGTTCCACAGCTATACTCGCAAGAAATTACATGATTACACAAAAAATAGTAGATAACTTAAAAACTAGAAGATATAGTTATAGAGAACCCTAATACCGTTCGAAAGAGAATAAAATTGTGTATCAGAATATAGAAAAATATACAGGATGTTTCATTTAAAAAAACCGACTTATGAAGGTTTGAAGTTAACTAAACTCGGCATTAAATTTCTAGCACCCTGTAAGCAATTAAGCCACTTTGAAAGTATGGATGGGAAGCTTAGGGGTCTAGCTATCCCCCCTATAAATATTGTTGCTTTATATTTCTTACTATAAAATACACGTGGTTTGAAGCTAGTCACTGTTTCTCTCCATTTTTTTGAAGAAAGTTAAATATCTCGAAAACGGTTAATTTTATGAATAGAGTCATAAAAGTCCATTCAAAATTCAAATCGAAGTAGTCTCTGAAATAATTCTAATGCGCCGTCACCGTGAGACACCCTGTATATTTATGTAGGTACCTATATAAAAATATGTAAATTACACAATTACACCCTTTTTAACTTAGCAAACGTTTAATAATATATACATGTATATTTCAAATATAAAATATAGTTGCAAGTATTAATGTCAAGAATTTATGATACAAAAACAGTTTTCGAGAATTTTATTATTATCTATTTGAATACACTTTCATGTTCAAGTGGATAATGGATATTTAAGATACAAGTATAAGCTAAGAGTAATAAAGCAACGTATATATTTTGTAAGAATTTATCTTAACTTCTTAAGGTTAATTTTTTAAGAACTAAATAAGTAGAAAGTAACATTATATTTTTTCAGTTAAAAGTATGATTGATTTTTCTATTTTCAATAATTATAAAATAATATGAAAAAAAAAGGTTTAATAAATATTTTTATTCTATTAAGAAATAAAAGCAAAAATTTTGTAGCGAAATAATAATTATGAATGATTTACTTTAGTAAACTGTTAAATAAGTATGTAATAAAATACATGTATCATCAATTTCATAATTTTTGGCTAATACTGTAATGTAGTAAAGCATCGATTGAGAAAAAAAAAATAAAAAAGAACTTGTCAGAAGTGGGATTCGAACCCACGCCCACAGAGTGGACTGCGACCTGAACGCAGCGCCTTAGACCGCTCGGCCATCCTGACATGTACGAAGCGTTTGCTTATCACACTTAATACACAAGTTTATTTAATCCATTAATAATAATATTTATGTTTGTTTAACTAATCTACTTATGAGTAATATGACAATCTAATTATCGTCATAAATAAGTTTTTATAGTTCACTGCTCAACTGAAGGCTAAACGTACTAAATTTTTAACAATTACATTAGCTGTATTTTTTATATTTCTAATAGAATAGTATTTTGTATGTAACTTTATACAAGGTGTCCCGTAATTATACTGCCAAACTTGAAAACTAGATTCTACTTCCTAAGGATACTACAGCTCCTGGAAGCTGCGGTTTTGAGCAGGATTTTTATTCAATATCTGCAAAACTTGAAGGGATAATTAAAAGAATTTTTTTCATGGGTAGGTAATTTCCTTATTCAGTGACGGCTGGTGGAAATTAAAATGGTTATATCTTGATAATGAAGCATGGAACTTTCATGATCTCGAAAAGGGTTGCACATATTCTTGCAAAATAGTTTTTCTAATAAACATACATTTTTTTTTGAGTTCACCTATTTAAGTTTTAATTTGACTTCAAAGTGATGTAACCATGACCGCAATTATGACAAAACGAAAATTTTGAGAAAAAGTAAAGAACTGCTATTTGTATTTATCAGT
Organism: Anoplophora glabripennis; assembly: GCF_000390285.2. Taxonomy (NCBI): domain Eukaryota; kingdom Metazoa; phylum Arthropoda; class Insecta; order Coleoptera; family Cerambycidae; genus Anoplophora; species Anoplophora glabripennis. The sequence continues at coordinate 2,110,541 of NW_019416512.1, forward strand.
TGATTGCAAAAGCAAATATGTTTCCAAATTATGTGCAACAGATCCCAGTGTCGTCGACCTCTAAATTATTTTTTTATTTCACAACTCTTTATGAGACTAGAAATCATTCTTAATTTTCACTAACCGCCACTGCTCTTATTGAACTTCAACATAACTTTACGTTTTGGAGTAAAACACACAAAAATGTAAAGGTCACCAAATCGGGTGTCCAGTTAGCCTGCCAAACTTAATAAATACAAATTTAATTAATTAATAATTTAACAAATTTATGTTATAAGATAAAGAGTTTATAACACCTAAAAATCCTACTATTCTTGTCATACATAGTGTTAATTCAATATGTGCACAAACTTTATGTCATCAAATTGGTACAGGCTGTTGAAATTTAAAAGAAATTTTACCTTTTCCAAAATATCCCTGAAGACGTTTGATGCAGAGTGACAGTGATGAAACCCAGACCACCGATATTTTGTAGATTCCGTTACTAACTTTAACTCCATCTATATACTTTTAATAAAAAAGATATATCTCGTCGTATTCGAAGAACAAACCATTTTCGATTTAATACTTTTTTTAATGCCATTAATCATTAAACGTAACATAACACTAAAACTACCCCTTTTAAAAAAGTTCATAAGAAAAATCAACCACTATATTTCAAATCATTTCTTTGCGGAGGACACCCTGTAAGTATTGTTTAGGGATGTTTATAAAAAGGTACAACGTGGTAACGTAAACAAACACTGAGGCTAATGCGAAATATAAAAAATGTTTATAGATTCTCTCTGTATCTCTCATTATGTCTCCGTAACCAGGATTGGACTGCTATTTCTGTTTCCTTATGGGTATTGCTTTTCATTTTCTTTTCAGCAGCAACTGCAAAGTAAATTTATAGATTAGGTAATTTAATGTTTATTTACTACTGTAAGCAGAAAAGCTGAAACACAACTGACAGAAATGACAAATTATTTATTATATGGCACGACAGAGGATTTACCGTGAAAATTGATTTGATTTCGTTTAGCAAAAGACGTTTATATGAGTTGAATTGAAATGGTTTTTTATTTATCTGTAGGTATTTGGTTATCAATTTGTAGTGAAGATTGCAAACATTACAATACGAGTTTAATTTTTTATAAACTATAAGATATACTGTAAATTATTTCCAGAATTAAATTCGAATATTGCAATATTTACTGTAGTGTAGTAATAAATCGTAACATTTTTAATTTTATTTTATTTTAGTGACTCATCGAAGTGTAGAGGTACCTACTTGTACATACACACTGTTGGACATCCCCTGGACCTCTACGCTAGTCATAGGATGTTCAGGATTAAAACGAACTTAAAATTGAGGTCCTGTGTAAGATGCTGTAAGAGAACTCCGTTTTTCTCATCTTCTTTATATGTACAGAAAGCTGATATTTTGAAAAATATTTCTGTTTTTTTATTGGTAAGCCTAATCTATTCATTACCATCATGACCTTTATTTATGTCGTCAATACAAGTGTTTTGCCCTCATTTGAATAATTGGATAGTAGTGGTAACTACATAGATTGAAAATTCACGATAGAAATTCACTTGGTGAACTGGTTTGGGGGAATATGTTAAGGGCTCCAAAACCTGACCTCGATGATCGTTCCTGGTGGGAAGGAAGACGTTTATTTATACTAATATTAAAGACAGGAAAAGGAGTTTGTGAACGACCCAGAAATTTATGAACCTACAAAATTTTTGCGAGTTGCTCATTTTTTTTAGAGCAGTTGGTGAATACCAAGTGAAGGCAAAGACATGGCAGATTATGTCAGCAAGAAGATCCAATTGCCGCAAAAACAGCTAAAACTCATCAATAATAAAATAGAAAATGGGTTACTTGTTGCGTTGATTTTTGTTTGCTTACTTGATCAATACAAGCCCCTTATGATGCTTTTCGGCGCAAGATGTTAGGTTTCTTTTCAGTGTTGTAGGAATATTCAATCAAATAAAAAGAGGAAATCAGATTAGTAGTAGTAGCTTGGTAATTAGGTCACAAGTGGGCCGTTTCTGCCTACTCCGCCGTCGCATCTCCTATTCGCGGTCTGCCTCTGACCCTCCTCAAACCTACCTGTCGCCCTAATAAACGCCAGGATTTTGATCCATGGAAGGTTTCTCACCTCCTCCCCTTGCAACTCTTCGATACCAAAGACTTTATGCTTTAACTTGCCGAAGGTTGCGCAGTGTTCCAGAAGATGGATAGCCCTTTTATTAAGGGCCACATTAATACTACCTAATGTGATTCCGGGATTGGATGAAGTCCCTCGCCAGGTCCCCTGGATTGAAGACGAGCTAGTTGAGGGAGTGAAAAAACCTATTTTTACAATTTATTTAAAAAAAGTTTGTTTAAAAAAATGGGCACTAGATGTCCGGCCGGCATCATGTCGATTCGTGTTAAGAAACATCTCACGAATCTGAATATGCAAAAAAATCGAATCGGAAAATTTCTCCCACGAATGCGAGGTTTTTGCCTTGTCTATAACAACATCCTTCTACTTTCCAACCACCTGTGTCCATTATCCTTAGGTATGTCGCTACAATCCATGTAAGGAGGGTCGGTAACCCGGGAGGACCTCTAGTGCAAGCCTTTGGATCCTCGATAGCTTGCTTGTTACCCAATCTACATTTGACCACGAGCCCCATACTGTAGCCTTAGTAGTACCACCAATGGAGTATCTTTGGATGGAAGTATTTGACTTCCCCAAGTAAAGTTAGGGTCTTCCCATACATGTTGGCTACAGGCTCGCTGTATTCTGCCGCATGCCACATACAAAAACCACACGCCATCATCGACATAGGCCTGTTCATCTGGGAAATCAGTTTTTATTTTGTTATTTATTTTTTTTTTGTTGACACGGTCGATAGCCGCACGGTTTAAGGCGTCAGTACTTAAATCGATGTGTCAATCTGCCCGGGTTTCGAATCCCGCGGCCGGTAGACCGTAGATTAGCTATGCTTGTACGGAGGATTGGCACCCCCTGTGCAGGTATGGCAGGGTGAAAAAATGTTGGCTTGGATCAATGTGAGAGATTGACACCGGTTGGCATTTGACCACCCCCCTAATTAATGAGGTTTTCCAGGTTTCCCTCATTCCTGCACTGAATGGTGGTTAGGGCCTACCAACATAAGTCGTTCCTGGGCGCAAATGCGGCCTGCGTAATAATAATTTGCCGCCTCTCCCGCACAAGTCTCCGACTTCTGGGCTATTCTCGTAGTTAGAATGAGGAGTAGAGATATTATTATTTATAATGTTATCTGTGAATTTTGTTTTGTATCTGTTTTTTATGTTTTTACACGAGTAAAATATTAAGTATCTATTATTTAAATTCAATTTTTTCAAAAATTATCTGTTCACGACTTCTATAAAATTTATCCCAGCAAATTGCACTAAACCAAGGTATTGTAATGGAACTAAAAGAATGGATTTCAACAAACGACAAATACAAACGACGGTGTCATAACAAAACATTTGAGTTTTACCTCCAAAACGCAATATTCGTTTTTTTTAATATTTCTCCGAGATCGTTAGAACAAAATTTCCTTAAACTTTGGTCTTTATCATTACTCTCTAGACAGAAAAACAAGAAATGGAAGGAACGTAGAACGTTATGTGAACACCCCAGCACCCACGCTTCCCAACCCGCTCCGCACCGTAAAACGCAACGACGCAACAAGCCTGCACGGTAGGCTGAAATTCCCGGAACGCCGATGAGACAAAACAAAGCCCTGGGATCCCTGCAACACCTCCGCCGCACACACTCGCAAACGGATCCGATGCGAATTCGGCGATGGCCCTGGCTAGACGTCGGCAATGACATTGACCTGTTAGCGACGCCCCCGACGCTGCTGCATCATTGATTGCGAAACGCAGAGCAGACGGGCCCCCGCCGCAGCGCCCCGTTTCGTCCGCACCTTCGACGGCCTTGGCTTCTGGAGTGTTGGCAGCCGGGCGGGGTGGTGCATTCCTCCGTTCGCGAGCCGCGGCGTCTGGACGGTACAGGTGATTACGGGGAGCGAACTTCCTTTGTTTCGCGCCGACTGGATGTGTGAATGTTGCCTACCGTCAAGCACTGCAGAAATAGTGAGGTGGGATATGCAACCAACTATACGTGAAATCGAGAGGAGACTACTGGTTAAATAACCTTGGTTTGAGGCATAATCGGACTGGCCAGGCCCGCTAACTTCCGATCGCCACGCGCCAAGGGGGCTGTTTCGAAGGATATCTACCAGGAGTTTAAAATTTCCGGAAAAATTATGTGGAGAAAAATATAGAAAATTAGAGAAAATTCATCTATTACTGCAATCCACAATATACTTTGCTGGCCAATATAAATGTTATTATACAGGGTGTTTAGAAAAGTTGGTACAAAAGTAAAGAGGTGAAAGTAAAGCCAAAAATAGTAAAAAAAAGTTCCTATAAACATTCCCTCTTATCATTTGGATATTTTTTAAAATAACTTTCTTTCTGATTAAGATAACGGAATGAAAATTGTAAGGGTCTTTAACTACCCGTCAAAATCGGTTATAAATAAGAAAAGTTTTATAACTACTCTCAACAGAAATTTATGGATTTTTTTTATTCGTTGGAATTATCAAGCAAATAATATTATTTTTTAATGAATTAGACTTTTTTAAAGAAAAAATGTCACTACTTTTTTTTCGAAGTCTGCGTAGTTTAGTCAGAAATAATTATTTTTTAAATAATGTAGAACAGTAACATTTTTTAAAACATTTTTACATAGTAGGCATCTTTCATAGTGACAGTTTCACTTTAATGATACTAATGATAATCACTTTCGCGTTGCTACGATTTAAATTCTTATGTTTCTTTATTTTCTTAGTTGTGATCTTTGTGCTCAACTTTGCATTTCATTCGAATTTTTTACAACCATGTACCATCATGCTTTTACTAACCTAAACTTTACTAAAAAGTCTAATGAATTAAAAAATAATATTATTTGCTTGATAATTCAAATGAATAAAAAAAATTCGAAAAATTTCTTTTAAGAGTAGTTAAAAAACTATCCTTTTTTATAACCGATTTTGATTAAACTTATGGTAGTTAAAGACCCTTATGGTATGATTATTACCTACAATTTTCATTCCATTATCTTATATTAATCAGAAAGGAAGTTATTTTAAAAAATATCCAAATGATAAGACCCCCTTTGGAGGGCCATATCTCAGTAACGGTGCTCCGGAGGGCCAATGTTTATAGGAACTTATTTTACTATTTTTGGCTCTACTTTCACCCCCTTAAATTTTGTACCACCTTTTCCAAACACTCTGTATATTGTATATTGTATATTGTATATTGTATATTGTATATTGTATATTGTATATTGTATATTGCATATTGTATATTGTATATTGTATATTGTATATTGTATATTGTATATTGTATATTGTATATTGTATATTGTATATTGTATATTGTATATTGTATATTGTATATTGTATATTGTATATTGTATATTATATATTGTATATTGTATATTGTAGTATAACAACCCCGGGTTCGAAAATAAACGTAGTTGTGGCCAAAAATATGTGATCGTCATAAGGAATACCTACGTTGTATACATCCGGTTTTTTTTAATTGACCAGAAGGCGCTAGCTACTAACTTTAAAGAGGTTTAATTTTATAAAACAAAAGCAGAGTAAATACACCTAACTTTATTATTTACGTAAAACAGTCTTCAAATTAAACATGTGACAAATAGAAAGAACAACAAAAACATTAACAACCATTTAACATAAAATGGCAGAGAAACCCACGATCGTTGCTCTAACTACCCAAATATAAATACAAAACAACCGCTAACAAAAGGCATAAATTAGGATCCTTTACTAATGATAATTAACGCCCGACTCATTTAATGTGTCACTAAATGTCACCTCACTCGAATTAGACATACACACTTCCAAGTAAAACTGAAGAGGTTTGGTGTTAGTTAGCCGGTAGGGCCGGAACGTACTAGAGTCCGATACGGGAGGCAATCCAGCTATGAGTTGAGATTTCGAAAGATCTGTTTTAGCAATTATTTTTCTGTATTTAATTATTCTTTTTTTTCAGATTCGTTCCTCACGGGTGAAAATTTTAGTAAATTCAACAAGGCTCTTATATGCGTATGACATAAAGTAAGCACAAGAAATGCTTTATTACTTGTTTTTCGAACAACGTAGTCATGACAAAACAAGTTAAATGTAAAACAAAGGAGTTGTTATTGCAATATCCGGGCACTCACGACAATATATACATATTTTAACATGTAATAAATAATGAGCAATCTTTAATAATAATTGTAACAATTTTACGGTAAAAAAATACACGCCCCTGAGCATAAGACAATGAAGGCTAAACATATACAGAATTATTGTCATGAAACGTCTATAATCATCACAATCATACGATTACATAGAACAATTAACAACAAAGTACTTAGACAATAATTACCTGCTAACTAATACCGGTTAAACACTTTTAATTTTTCACTACTTATATATTTTCACCGTGCACCGATCGTCTTACTTTTCACTCTGCGCTATCCTCACTTCCACTATCTAGGCTTCCTTTCAGAAATCCCCACCTGTAAGCGCTTGTTTTTGCGCTTCCTTTTACCAACTGTCAATATTACGTTTTCATTATTATACAATACCCATGTAACAGGTGACGCCGAAGTTGATACGATAAGTATGGTTTTGCACAATATTGTATATTTAATAAAAATAACGTTTAGAAATTATTATAATAAATAATGGGTTGGAACAAATTCATTTAAAATTAAGGGGATTATTTATTGGAAAAACGCTTGGACAAGTCGATTTTGATTTTCGGCTGCGGTTTTTCTGATGGTAAAGTCATGTATGATAGCTCAAAAATAAATTACGACAATCAAGTTTAATTTTTCAAATGGCAATACCTATTTTTTATTTGACTTTTGAATTCTGCACCGAATTCTAAGTATATTTCATGTAACATGTCCTATACCTAAACTCAACAGTTATCGAGAAATTTACGATTTGTTCATTTATTTATTATATTTACTTATTATATTATTTATAGTACTTATAGTTTAATATTATTGGAAGTGGTGATATATACAAAATGTAATAAAATTGCCTTAACAAGGACACCTAAGTATGTATACTTTGGAACAGAAAAGTACATTTTGTAAGAAAGCCTTCACGTTTGATGTCAAGATTTCGCGTAAATGTCAAAAAAATAAATGTCCACAGGTTCCACATCATTGTGATTCCGTGTATTGGTATTATTTATTATACTCGTATATCACCACTTACAATAATATTAAATTATACTTATAATTAACAATATTCAAAATTGTATATCCACTGCCCCTAGGCTTGCCAGGTCTCCGGGTTTGACCCGGAGTCTTCGGGTTTTGATGGTACATCTCCGGGCTCCGGGTCAATATGTCATTTCTCCGGGTTAAGACGTCCTACCCCCGAAATTTATTTTCCTGAGAGATCTGATTGTACGCGCGCTCGGCCGTTTTTGAGCATGTTTGGAGGAATTTTTCACCTATTTTGTATCATTTTATCGGAAAATTAGAATATACGTTTTGTATTGTAGTATTATANTTTTGTAAGAAAGCCTTCACGTTTGATGTCAAGATTTCGCGTAAATGTCAAAAAAATAAATGTCCACAGGTTCCACATCATTGTGATTCCGTGTATTGGTATTATTTATTATACTCGTATATCACCACTTACAATAATATTAAATTATACTTATAATTAACAATATTCAAAATTGTATATCCACTGCCCCTAGGCTTGCCAGGTCTCCGGGTTTGACCCGGAGTCTTCGGGTTTTGATGTGCTCCGGGTTAATATGTCATTTCTCCGGGTTAAGACGTCCTACCCCCGAAATTTATTTTCCTGAGAGATCTGATTGTACGCGCGCTCGGCCGTTTTTGAGCATGTTTGGAGGAATTTTTCACCTATTTTGTATCATTTTATCGGAAAATTAGAATATACGTTTTGTATTGTAGTATTATACTTCTACTTTTAAAATCCGGCTGAAAAATTAAAATCGGATCACCTACAACGCATCCAAAAACTTTGCAAAATAGTGCACTAAAAAATTCATATTGCGATTGTACTAAAACTAATGTTCCACAGCACCTGCTTTGTGCACACTTAAAGTACATATAATTCACTAGTTTTGTGCACAGAGTCAGTTGTACAACTTAAAAAATGGCGAGTAATGAATTTTCAAAAAAAAAACGCCAAATTTTCCGTTTCACCGGGTTTTCTGCGTTTTCGACATCTCGTTCTATTCGTTTTTCGATTCTCTACAAATCGTTATAGCATTAAGATTGCTTCGTTAGGTAGTTTAGGTTTTATAAGCAAAAAAATAAATAATGCGTTTTTTTTTCATAAAAATGTTTATAAAAACTTAATTAATGGTAAATTGGAGTAGGAAACATATAAGCATATATCTACAGACTGTCTTTTATATGATTGCACAGTCCGTTTGCTCTAGTATTTGTGACACAAACAAAACCTCTATTGATTGGCCTAAAACAGAAACACTTGCATGAAAAGTGAATGAATAAGCAGTTATCGCTTTTTCCTGCTTTTTCGTAACACTCTGTATGTCAATATGATAATAACATGCTATTTATGGATCACCCTGACCCGGCATAATTTTTTTAACAATAGCTTTCAATCACCAAGTCCAGTTTAGCTAAATTTTAACAATTCGATGACCTAACAGCACAATTAGTTTATTTTACCATTATAAAACCATAAAAACCTTAAATAGTCACTACAACGTAATTATAACGGCAATTTTCAACTATAAATTAATGTAAATCGACTTATCGGTAATTTATTAAGAAATATTTTGAAAATATTTTCTTAAAAAATTGCTAATAAGTTTAATTTACCTCGGTGTAATTTTCAATAAATATTGACGCTATTTTCTAAAGTTTAACCACAAAGTAAAAGTAGGGATTGAAGTCTATTTGCAAAAATACAGGGTGATTAACAAATGATGACCAAAAATGAAACCTCGTATTCTTTGGTCAATTTTTATCTAGGACGCTTTGTTAAGGAGGTATATCGGGGTCCGAGGGAAGTGAGGAGCGCAGGGGGGTCCTATGCTTTTCTTATGGGACTAAAGCTCGCTGCCAATTTGAAAAAATTAAATTCTATTGAAATTATTTGCGATAAACATTATCTATATAGCAAAGAAATCTACTCATATGCACATAGCATACATATTGACTAATTAACAACATAAAAATATCATATTTAAGTAGCTTTAAATTATATTTAATGAACGCATAAAGACTATGTAGATGTGGCAACAGCGCTAATAATTGACTAGCAGTTGTACACACTGCGAATCTACAGACCTCGGACATCGGAGATATTGCGCGTCAAATTCGGGTAAAGATGAGTACGTGTTCAAAAATGTATTGTGTGTAAACTATGTACATACAATATAATTATTATATATAGCAAATATATCGTATTATCCTCGCGAAGATTTGTATCCTTTATTTAAAATCCGTAAATCATGTGAACTGGTAAAACAACGAGAATTATGTTAATTTAGTTCTAAAGAAATGAAATGACACTCGCGCCCATCTCTCGTCCAAGTCGAAGAAGATGTTGGATGCAATTTTGAAGGTTCTGTGATAGAAATTACATTATTACTCACTGTTCGTGTTTTGAATCTCTATTTTAGTAATGTTACAAAATTTTTGCAACTATAACAAATTTTTTAGATATAAAGTTTGCTGAGAAATATTTATGTTTCTTTGTTATTCCGTACAAATGCTTTTATCTCAAGTATTATTAATTATATTAATCAAGTAAAGAAAACTTTATGTAACCCTAAATATTGCTGGGTAATGATTACAATGTTTTTATAAACCATTAAATATATTAAAAATCAACTGTATGTTTTATTCCAATAAATATATCACAGCTTCCTAGTCTTTTTTAATTAATCTAGTTTTTAAAAACATTACAAAAGTCATCTGTTGTGGATAATTTTTTGTTGATAACAATGTACATGGGATTTAGGAAAAATGTATGTTTGAAATCAATTTTGTTTCTATCAAGTCTTTCAAATGTATTCCCTCCTTGCTGTCAGTTGATTGCGACGTTGCCACATTAATCCTCAAGTCAGACAGAAATGCAATTATTGGTTTCTGTTTCTAATTAATACAGCTCTACTATGTTCAAAACTTACATTAGTTTTACATACAAAATAAGATAATACTGTGTAACATGCTATCTATGGAAAAGTTTTGTTTCACAATTTCTACATTTTTTTCTCAGTTATGGACAAAAAAAGAGTCGCACCGTCCATCTTCGCCATATAAACCTATGGTAAAATGAACAACTTTCAACAATAATATCTCAAAATCAAGATTAAAAAAAATTAAAAAAATATATGACGCACAGAGGGAGCACTGGGTAATACGCTATATAAATTTCAAGTACATCTGTGCATTTGAGTAAAGCCGATATACCTCCTTAAAAAGATGCACCCTGTATTAAACTTCAAAAAATATTTTTAATTTTTTTAAATAATTTAAAAACTAGTAAGTGAAATAATTTGAAATTGGGCACATGTATTTATGTAAACCCTGTCAAAAATCTGAGGGCTTTTTCTAAAATTTAAATGCTCCAGTGGCGGAGATACAAATAGTACGCTACTGCTTCACGGTAACGACCATGATATTTTTGCATTCGTCTTTCAATTTTCTAAAAATTACTAATCTCTTATGTTTTTCGAAAAAGACCGATTTTCGAGTAAAATTTAAAAAACGAACTGAAAACACACTTCGACATTCAAATATAATGCTTTTTAAAATTACAAAGTTATCAATTCTAATTTAAACAACTTACTGTTTAAAATGTTATACTGGCAACGAATGCTATGAAGTCACGTGGTACTAGGTTCGCCATATCTTTCCATTCGCCTTGTGAAGTCATTTTATAATAAACATTTTTGATTATTGAAAAACATTAAAATAAAGTTGTTTAACCAATTCTAAGTCACTGTTTTTTTAATTTTCTACACTAGCAATATGACATGAGGCAATCTATTAAATTTTTTACAAAAGATATAAAAATTAATTTGAAGTAAAAAAATATTTATTGTTTAAAACTGTAAAATGGAAGTGCCCTTATTTAAAATGTATTATTAATGTCAGTTCATTCCCCACTTACCTCATTTTTAAGTAAATTTTAAGTGATTTAGGTTTAGTCGTATGTAAAAATGAAATCAAATAAAGGTGGAAATTACATCATTCCAACATAAGATGGTACTTGGATATTCTATCCAATTACGCAAAAATATTAGGGAACTTTCAAAATGAAACTTAGTTATTTTATCTTTTGAGACATGATTCGATATTGTTTTAAATACTACCCGTAGTACACGCTCTTACCGACAACTTCCTGTACACTACACTCCCAGTTGTGAAATGGTCCTGGACCTTTTGTTGGTAACAGTTAATGTACCATATTACTTTGACATTTATAGGCGAATTTAATTGACTGCGTATGGAGCGACAGGGAAAGCAAATAGCCGTACCATTATCTATCACAAACGCCTCCTGTAATAATGGTTGTATTTGTATAGATAATTAGCCGATGCCAGTGTCTATTATTAGCTTACAATACGTCTAATCTCTCGAATAAATTTAATAGAAAATAATTGTGTTGGGATATTGGTAGTTAATTAGCAAAAAGTCAACATGAAAACGTGAGTGTAATGAAAACAATATTCGTTTGCTATAAATTAGCTCTTCGAACGGAAGACTTAGGCGACGGTTACACTGGCTGCAAATTCGTATGAAAGTCTATTCGAAGTCCTAGTAGTCCACTCGGATTAGACTTTTTTTGAGAACAAATTAGAAGAGCATATATTATTAGTCAAATATTTTCTGAAGGGTGTCAGGATATTAGGACAATAGTTTGAAACTATAGTTGCCGGTTGCGGAACATTGTTTAAATAATCAAAGAAAACTGGAAGAACCGGTTTTTTGTGTTCATGCTACTAAAAAAAGTTTAATCCTTTTCTATAGGGCTAAAAATACCTTCAAAATTCGTTAATAGCTCAGTATATGACGGTTTTTAGGTCCGAATTCTTGACACATGAACCGATTGACGTGAAATTTTAACAGTAGGTAGAAAATTGCTCAAAAGTTACATAGTGCCGATGTGTGCTTTCACCGTGGGGGTGAATGCCACCCCTTCTCGGGGTGGTAATGAAGGCGCCCATTTTAATCACAAAAATCAATACAGGTATGAATTCTGAACAAAAAATGCTCTATAACGTTTTTTCCAAAAATTTATATTTTTCGAGTAATTTGCGATTAAAGACGTTGATTTTTCATCTAAAATGTGCATGTTTTTCAACCATAAATAACACGAAAACCTTGCGTTCTATCGAAAAACTCTTATAAAGCAAAAATAAAGCTTTTGAAATAACGAATCGATTTGTTGTTTGTTGATTACCGTAGATGTAATAATAATCGAGTTATTACTCTCTAAAGACGATTGTTTATTTTTCGGAAAGTAAAATACCGTAAAATAATGGCGAAAGAACTAATTTTTCGAAGAAAATGAATATAACCTTTTTTAAAGTGCTTGGAAAAACCTTTAAAATGTTTATTGAAAAAAATTTCGTAGCTCAAAAACTCATGGAGTTGTGTTGAAAATAAAATGGTCATCTCATTTTTTCGGAGAAAAACAATAAAATCTATGGCTGAACCATAAAAATAGAAATTAAGCGTAATCCATGTACAATTGACTTTATTTAGGTACTAATAATAGGCTCGCAAGTTTGACAGGTTTAGAATGCCTAAATTAAAAAAAAAAGTTTGAAATAATGAAAAAAAAAATTTAATTTTTAGATAAAATTTCCTTTCTTTCGAAATAACTCAAAAACTAAACAAGATACGTAAAAAATGTAAGGGTTTAAAATTAAAGTTTTTTTTTATTATATTTTTGCTTTCTTTCAATTTTTCTGTAGAGCAAAAATTAACTGAGATATTACGTTGTTTAGTTTGCATTTGCATGTAAGGACCATCTTTGAGCCCTTAAAACGTAAAAATCTCTAAAACGAAAAGTTCAAGATCCTTCAACTATAAAGGTTGATTTGTAGCTCTTGCAATTCCCTGAAAATTGCTTTTTGGAGCGATGAAAAATATTAAAAATTAAAAAAGTTATCGTGAAAAACGAATTGTATTATTCTTGTCAGTGAAAATTGTCGAACCGTGGAAATGGCTTAACTGTTCTGGAGCACTTGCGGTTCGAGTCCTTCGTTAAGGCAAAGTTTACAGAATAAATATTTATTCTGTAAATTTTTAATAGTTTACAGAATAAATATTTATTCTGTAAACTTTGGTTAAGGCTACTAACAAGAAAACGGTTGTGAAACTAGAGTTTTTTTTTACAAACTCAGGTGTGGCTTGGTAATGATAGCATTAATCTAACTGATTGGGGTTGGATTAAAAATGAAAATTCTCTCCAGCCAATAGAAATGTTCAAGCAGCCTGCACCCGAAGAACTGTTAAAAATGATATTTTGCAATTGCAAAAAAGAATGCGGTTGCGACTTGCAGTTGGCCCAAAGTTGGACTTTATTATACACAAATAATTTTTATTTTTCCTTTCACTAATTACTTAACTTAAGTTTCGAGTTTTAAGTAATCTCGTTGAATTTAATAATGTATCGTTGAGTGTTTTGAAGCAAGTAAAAATTCTTCAATTTCTCATTAAGGGTTGTTTTTAAGGGTTGAAACGTTGCAATGAATCACGTATTATTTCATGAACAATAAAAAATATACAATTCTTCATTATTGCTCCGTCAAAACATTTCAGAGCCGCGAAAACTAATTTTTTTTCCTCATAAAGGGTGGATTTTAAGGGTTGAAATGTTGCTACAAATCAAAAATTATTATTCAAAACATAAAAGAATGCTTATTCTATTGACATAACACTTAAATCTATGGTTTTTACGTTTTTTGCAAGAAGGGGTAGTTTTCACCCCCCTAAAAACAATAATCACACATTATCGATATGTAACTTTTGTAAAGGAGGGTGAAATGAGTTTACTCACCAATTTGAATGAAAATCGGTGCGTGTGTCAAGAATTCGGAGATAATACCCTATTTTTACCGTTGTATACTGGACTATAATTATTCGTTTTCTTGCAAAACTCAAAAAACAGCCAATTTTAGAACTTTTTCTTTTCAATTTTATATAATTCAATTAGTTCTGTTGCTATAAAATCGTACTATAACTTTTTTTGCTTAATAAATGGAATAAATTTTAACTCGAAATATTTATTAGTTTTTGTTAAAAGCTATTTGTTAATAGAAAAAGTCTCTAGGCAAATTCTAATTTCTACATCTTTGAGACGTCATAGAGACTTGTTCGAGAGCTTATTTTACTCGTGAAGAGTTGTATTACAACGTACAATAAAGGAAAAGTTGATTATTGAAGTGTAAATTGTTTAAATATTAATTTGAAGACCAAGCTATTTTAATATTAAAGGTTTAAGTGGTAATTTTTTTTCAGATAAAATTTTCACTTAAATTCGTACACTAACACCATATCTGCTAGTTCTTGATCAGGTAACATTTTATACAACGGCGTAATACTACAACATAACGCACCTAAATGTTTGTTGTTGTTGTTTAAATATTAATTTGAAGACCAAGCTATTTTAATATTAAAGGTTAAGTGGTAATTTTTTTTCAGATAAAATTTTCACATCGATTAAAAATCATAGTGGCTTTGTTTATTAATATTTAAATTCGTACACTAACACCATATCTGCTAGTTCTTGATCAGGTAACATTTTATACAACGGCGTAATACTACAACATAACGCACCTGCGCAAGGTGCACAGGGTTGGCTTACATTTATGGTTAGTTTTCTTAATTATTGTCAACCCATTCGTATGTACTGAACTGAGGGGAGCAAATTCCATCAGAGATTCATTTTTACATATGCGGTGTCACTAAAAAATTTAAAAATAATTTGATTGTATCAAATACATTTAAAAAAAATACCAGCATCTCATAGACTTTTAGTTTGGCACTGGACGTTCTTTCCTAGTACCTACAAATTATTAGGTCACATTCTGCCAGCAAGTTCAAACATATGATCTGTGCCAATAGGTACTGAGTAGGAGTAAGATGTGTTAAATACTTTGTAGGTTACATCTCACCTATGATCATCATTTATTTATTATTTGTTTTTTTTAAATAAATAAACGCAAATGTACTACGTTTGAAAGTAAGTAATAGCTGCACGCCACTTACTTTTCATGCTGAATCTTTATCCTCCAAACTGCAACAATTTTTTTTTTATTTGCCTTTAACATACATGTATCTTGGGATATATTGATTTCTCAAAACTAATATTATTTTCCTGAAACTTCCCCCACTTTGTATATTCTGAACTAGTACGTAATATGTGCTAGTACTTACTATACATGCTAAATCTCAGTCGACTACAAATTAAAATTTTCTCGGGTTTTGTCTCAATTATAATAATTAAATGAGGTGTAGTTATTTTCCCCTTAGGAATTTATTTAATGAGCAATTTAAGGTAATGTAATACCCGTTAATTTGATGGATCTTTTTCATTAAGTACTAATTTATAAAGATCTGTATCCCTTATTGTTTAGACCGTTCCAAGGACTGGGTGGGATTTACCAGCGTTTCCCGCTGAGCTGAGGACAGGGCCGGCTTTAGGAACATTTTGGGTAACTATAGACACTACAAAAAATTAAATAATAAATGCAAACAGTAAAACATCTTCGTCTTCTGATATAAAATATTAAAAATAAGTAGGTATATCAATCTAGTTAATATTTCTTTTATTTTTTTTAAGGTGTTCTGCAACCTTTCCGGATGTATTTGAGAATGCACAGTTAATTTCATATTAGTAAATTTACTGTCCGAAAAAGCATTGTTACAAACAACGCTTTGAGATCAGTAGCGTGTAGGTATTTTAGAAGAGTTAGTTGTAATTCAGAAGATATCAAAAATGTTTCAGAAACCGTAAATTATTTTTCAAAAAACATGTTTTGTATATACGACGTTAAATAATTTTTAATATTGTAGTTACCAATGTATTGAATAAAGAGCTATGGTGGTGAAATAAGCACAATCGTTTGAATATTTATCATCATCATAATGGCAAATGCAAAACTTGTTTTAAAAGTTCTATTTTGTGATATTTTGTTACTTTTTTATTTCAGCTACACTGAAAATAATTTTTTGTTACAAAATATAGGTCAAGTGTAATATTTCTAGAATAGATTGAGCTTTTAACACTGACTGTAAAATTTATTTATTGTAACATAATATGGATGGATCATAGTATTTCGTTATTTTATGAAATAAATTGTTACAAAATCAATTCATTTATATATATAGGGTTTAATAAATTATATAAAAAAATTAAATGTACAGAGGACTCGTACAAATACAATTTGAAGGAAAAATTGAACGAATTTCTTTCGCAAGCAAAGAAAAAATAAAATTCTTTAACACATATTTTATATCAGCAAATTCAACTGCTTTTGCCGCTATTGTTATTATTAATAGAGTTTGGGACTCCTGTTTATTTATTTGTTTACTACGAACACGCCTACGACTAGCCGACGAAAACCCCGACCTCTAAAATTATTAATTAAAAAATTAATAACAAGAACAAAATTTAACTGATACTTATATTGATCATTTCAATATTTCCGTATAAAAATATGTTCACTTTGAATCTTACAGCGAATCTCTGTTCTGACAATTCGACTAGTACAACCCTGCCCTTGACCGACTACATTAATCAGAAAATGGGTGGACTGTGACGTCACGGACATACCGAAAGTCACGACTACTTGAACATCCCGCTGAGTCCATCACGACACTCGACCTGGTCGGCCTATTCAACCAGTGGTGAAGTTTAAGAGGTCTTTAAACAGGTTAAAAACTACACTAGTTGATAAAAGTTGAGGAATGTGTTTACATAGAGTCCTAAGAAACGATTTTGTTGCAAAGTTTGTCTCCCTAAGGAAAAATTTATGGGTGTTAAATCGGGAGATTTCGTTGGTTATAGCGAGAAATATGGCAGTTACGAACTGTTCTCTTAATCTTGGTATAGTTTTTTGGCGTCTCTAACTTTTTTCTGCACGATATTTGACCTTGGGCCGAAACAACAACTCGTAATTGTATTGTTTGTTGTTTACTGTCGTTAAAAATTAAAATGTGTCACGCTGATTTATTTTTATTTGGTACGGGAACGGATTGGCAAAATATGAACAGTTGTTGTTCTGTTATCGTTTTGCTTTTTTATAGACTCACACATTTGTATTAATTGGTTGATTTTCATTGCGATCTTATATTTAAAAGCTGTAAAGTAATCATATTTTAACTTTCAAGACAAGAAGAAGATTGTATGTGTCTGTCTTTCTAGTTTCCACAATAAAGTCACCATTTTTTAAATATATTTTCCTAAAATCGTCACGTATTCTTTTGTATTATTTACTATTACAGCATCTTTTTTATCTGATTTTGAAAAGCAAAATATTACTTTAATCGTTGTCGATCGTCATCTTTTTTTTAATACAACCATATACATATTTATTTACTTAACATGGCAGAAGTATTTTTTCTGGTGAAATCTGTTATGCATAAAAAGTTAAGATACAGTTTGTGGCACATCTTACGAAACGCCCAGTATATCATTTTATCTAGAATTTCATTTATGGAGTCAATTCTTTTTAGAGAAGAAATTGACAAAGCAAAAAATATATAATCTAATCTCATTTTTTGATTCTTTAATTTGTTTACATAAAGTAAAAAATATGTTCAACTTACCTTAAGAATGAACTTCCATAGCTGTTTAAACTTCCAGAAACCATTTCTTTCGTACATTTTGCACTAAACGAGTGTATCTATAAATTTTGACTGATTTTATATTTGAAAATCATATCGGTACAAAGTTGAACGCGTTTCATCCTTTATAACACAGATTTTAAAGAATTCTAAGAGTCACAAATGCATAAAGGTCACCTTCGTGTGCCTTGATATAGCAATAAAAACTGAATATCTGTTGCAACACATACAACATAATGGATGCAGTATACACAATTACAGGATATAAAAAATAAACATAAAAATCTAATTCAAGTTCGTGTGGATTAATATACACGGTACCCCAAAAAGATCCAAACAACATAATAATAACTTTTCAATGATTGAGTCCCATCAAAACAAGTTTCAGATAATTGTCCTGGGATATCAAGATACTAATACACCGTTGATCTTAGGTTTGACCTTGACCTTGTGTTAACTCAAGGTTAACTTGAAAATATTAAACGGAACAACCTATTTTTTCTAATAGCAATCGACATAGAATCAAATTCTACGTCCGAATATGCGGCCAGAAAATGTTTTTGGTATGTCCTTGGTAAGTTATTTGGAGGTCAAACTAATTTTTTGCTAAATGATTCGACAAAATGTTTCAAGCAAAATTTGTAGAATTTTGAATGACACATTAGATGGTGATCTTGGCTTTAACCTAGCAATTGATTAGATATCAGATTCCAGAGTGGCTTTTCATTATACTTTAATTACTAACCTAAAAATGTGTCAATTTCAAAATTGTTCTCAAGGTCATACTAATATTTTTAGTGGAATTCTATTAGTAATATTAAATTCTATTTATATGCATTATTTTTATGGAAAATAGACTCCAGCACAAACTTTCAAGCTGTATTGGTTACTAGCATAAAAAAATTTGTATTTCATTTGATATTAACTTGACCTTAATTTGACATTGCAACTAGTGGTAAAGGTAAAATCCAAGGAGGTCACTATTTGTCATTCAAAATCCTACGAATTTTGCTTGAAACAATAATTTATTCCGTAATTTGATCTTATCGAGCTATTTAAAGAAAAACGACATCCCAGATTTTTTTTATCGATTGTCAGTGTAAAAAATATATTTTCAATTGACCTTCGTTTGACCTTGGCATTTTAGATTAAGGTCAAACTATATAATTTTTATTTGAAAAGTTATCAGAAGTTTCATGTCTTTGTGGACACGCTGTACAATAGTGCGTACTAACAGGCAAATATAAAAATTTTGTATGTATGCATATATTCGATTTCGTTAAATAATGTTTCTTATGTATACTTTTTGTGAGTCAATGTAATAAAACAGAATTTTTTGTAATGGGGGTTTTTAATTATATTTATTTATTTATTTATTTATTTATTTATTTATTTATTTATATAGGCTAGTGTTATATACACATACAAGTGTTTACACGCGTCCAAAAAAAAAGAAAGTGGTAAATAACAATACACATAATGATAGCAATCAACTAACTGTTATACAAATACACATAAACAACAGATAATTAAAATAAATAGGATAAACGACATACTAAAATTAATGATAACATTCATATTCGAGCTATATTACTGTCAATAAAATCTTCAAAACTATAAAAGGCATTTTTTATTAAGTATTTTTTTATCCTTGATTTAAAATTATTTTCATTAAAATTTTGAATTTGGTGAGGTTTTATGTTAAAAAAATTGATGGCCCAATAATTAGTACCGACACGCGTTTTAGTAAGTCTTTGAAATGTATTACATAAGTATGTGCTCTTTCGGGTATTATAGGAGTGAGTCTCACTTCTGATTTCAAAGTTATGTATGTGTTTTTTGACATAAATAATACAATGAAGTATATATCCACAGGGTACAGTTAGAATGTTCAATTTAAAAAACTGCTCTCTACAGTCATCTCTAAATCCAAGGTCAGATATGATTCTAATAATTTTTCTTTGAAGAGTAAAAACTTTTTTCATAGAGGGACCGTGACCCCATACTAAAATAGCATATGTTATGATGGATTGGATATAGCCATGAGACTCTTCGTTTGAGACTCCGGAGTAAATAAGTATGTTTTGATATCTTGGAGCAAACATAATTAACATGTTGCTCCCATGTCAGTTTAGGGTCAAGATGAACTCCCAAGAATTTTACATGTGCTGGATTATCCCAGTTTTCCATATTCCGGAGACTAAAAATCATAGTTTCGGTCTTCGAAGTATTCAAACCGAGTTGATTACTAGTAAACCAGTCTTCTACCGATGCATGTTGGTCACAAGTTGATGTCATTAACTGTTCAAAGTTTAAGTTGGTTCTAGTTATATTGGTATCATCAGCAAAGAGTATACTTTCATTAATATATATCAAAAACAGTAACGGACCCAATATGGAACCTTGTGGAACTCCATGTTCAATATTTTTTATGGATAATTTCACATTATAATATACAACATACTGTAATCTATTATTCAAATATGATCTTAGTAAATTAAATGACATTCCCTGGAACATTCATAGAAAAGTTCTGATGTCAAATTTTGTATCTAGGAATAAAAGGACATGACATGGCCCATCTGATAAGACAGTTGCATTGTTGTCAGATTGCCATATTTCCGCAAATTTATTTTTTTTAATTGGAACCACATGTTTAAGGCGTTAATGAAATAACTTTAACATATTTTCTGTGGCAAAACTAGAGAAATGCTCTGTTATAATACTGCACGATGTTTGTGAAGATAATAGATGAACAAAATGATTGGTGAATGTCACGGCCACTGGCATTTCATAAGTATTAAACCTTAATGAGTCTGCTGAAAGTCTTGATTTCGTTCACAACGAACCTGTTTACTTTATATTTCAAAACCTTCGCCTACGATGTCCAATACCCCTCTTATTTAGCCTCATAGAGAGCGGTAATGTGCAGATATAACAGCCTAATAACATCACAGGACGCTGGCAATGTACTTTTCGTGACAGCCGTGAATGAAATTACAGCATTTGTGGCCTCCATTAGAGGTTCTCTCAAATTACATGTACTTTTTGTAATGAATGAGAGGCAGAGCGATTGCAATCATCCAGCGCGATGTTCAGGGTCAGCCTTTGGTGTGGGTAATTCTAATATGGAATAGGGTAATTATTGTGTTTATGTAACGTAAGATTTTTACAGTGATTGCGTTAGAAGCTGAATTTTTGGGACTGTGCAACATTTAGGTAATTGTTTTAAATGCGAGAAAAAACAAACTGAGCGTCCCAAATTTCAAGCAAGTAAAGCGAAATATACAATTCCATGACGGTTGCAGATTTTTTAATGTTGTCTTCTCTGTCGCTAATTTTGTCGTCTTTTGGTAAATGTTTAAAAAGCAATGGATAACATTTAAAATAATGTCATAATATCCGATGGCAGGCCTTTAGTGATCGAATATTTAAAATAAATTAACAGCAAATAAAATACAGGGTGTGGCGTGTATAATCTATAAAAATTAAACTACGGCTTCCTAATGATATTTGTAATAGAAAACTCATAAACGAAAAAGTTCTATCTTCGTTTTTTTTTTTGGTAAATTGAAGTTCATTTATTCAACGAAAATAAAGGCCGACCCTGTGTTATTTATTAAAGACTTTGGAAATGTTTTTATGCGAGTAATACTAAACGAAAGTTAGGTTACATTGTCAAAAAATTTGTGCAGTCAACTGATTTTATATTTGTATTGAATTCATTATTCACTTAATCATTAAATATTAAGCATCGTCCATCGACCCATCAGTGATCAAAAGTGAAAGATTCCAAACAAAAGTTTTTATTTTGAAATTCCACGATAGTGACAGAAAGACAAAATAGCTATCGCCACAGACCGCTACTCGAATAGTCCAGCAGTTTTAAATTTCCGAATTGCCGGTAGAGTACACCACCAGCAGAATTTTAGGATGAATCAAATGCAGCGGCCCGCATACCTACGCGTATCCTAGCAACATGTAAACAAGACTTTGGTAATGTTGCCAGGCGTACTTACTTACGGATTTCTTTTGTACACTTTTTTATCAATATCTGTTTTTTGCGTCACTGTATTTACTTAAATGTATGATGTAGGTATTGATAAAAATGTTTTTAAAGAATCAATGAATATCTATTTAGTTTCATATGATATTCTGCAGCGGTGTTACAATTAAGTTATTTAATCATAATTTCGTTAATTAGCTACCTACTATTTTCATTTTTTGGTATTGAAATACTGCAGAAAATATATTTCCAAATAAACAAAATTCGTAATATAATTTTTTTAATATTTGACGATGACGATAAATTTATTTAATATACAAGGTGGGTTATTAGTACGTCGCGGAATGTAGGTACTGGTTTTTTTTTGTATTTTGACATCCACATATAGGTTTAATAAATTAAAGATAGAAAGAAACTTTAAATACAAATGTACGACTTTTCGTTTATTTCTTTTGACATCAAAATTTGCTGGCATAAAATATATATGTTTAAAATAAAAAAATCATTAAAATAATTAAAATTTATCCTTATGAAAATAACAAACAACGATTTTTACAACTAACCTTTACAACAACATAAGAAGAATACCTAAAAACGAAATAACATAAAAATACCTACAATTTTTACAAATCAACATGCAAGTAATTGTGATAATACTGTTGAAAATATGTTTTCAAAATTATCAAACATTTCGTCCTGTATTTTTCTTTCAATACTTGTAAATTTCCAGGTCTAATAATATATTTTGTTGAAGTGTCCTCACAAAAATATGTCTAAAGGACTGACATCGGGGCTGTTTTCTGGCCACCTAAGGTTTCTAACAATATTTTTTAGTGTTCGTTGACGGGATTCTTCCTCCAAAATAAATTTGCCAATATTCCTAAAGAACTTTTGCATATTATTGTTATTTGAATAATACAGTTAATTATGTTTTATTTTTTGAAT
The DNA here is from genome assembly GCF_000390285.2 of Anoplophora glabripennis. Classification (NCBI taxonomy): domain Eukaryota; kingdom Metazoa; phylum Arthropoda; class Insecta; order Coleoptera; family Cerambycidae; genus Anoplophora; species Anoplophora glabripennis. The sequence continues at coordinate 2,133,431 of NW_019416512.1, forward strand.
TTTTTTTTTATTTTTTAAATTAAAATGGGTTATTCTAATAATGATGAATCCCATGTATTTTTAAAAGAAAAATCTCCCCACCCCCCCGGGTTCTGTATGTTCCTTCTGCATTGAATGCAAGAGGTCCGAAGTCCGTATGTCGAAAATAAATTTTGGAAACAAGAGTTGTGTTACGAGATATAGTAAAAAGGCCGTATAACTCGGAAACGGTGTGTTAAATCGAAAAATTAATTGAAAAAATCTCCCCACACTCCTGGTTCTGATTGTCCTTTCTGCGTTGAATGGAAAAGGTCCGAAGTCCGTACGTGGAAAATAAATTTCGGAAAGAGGTGATACAGTAAAAAAGGTCTTATAATTCGGAAACGATGCGTTGAATCAAAAAAAATAATTAAAAAAATCTCTCCACTCCTCTGGTTCTGATTGTCCGTTCTGCATTGGATGGAAAAGGTCCGAAGTCAGTATGTCGAAAAACAAAAAAGTTAGTCAAAAATTACAACAGCAGTAGCGAACGCATTATCTTATCTCTGTATTGATTGATGATTTGTTGTTTTTTTTTAAATAAATTCCGTATTCAACTACTCCTTGAGGTTCCAGCAATTTTACATTGTGTTAATTTTTTTGAACACCTTGTGTCACAAATATGGGCACTACCAATGACATCCATAATATGCAACACTTGTGTCAATAATTATTGTAACTATCAAAAGAAATCATCAATAAGAGAGCGCAGTACCCATCTAAGGATACACAACCTGTATAATGCAATTTTTTTTAATATAGGTGTTAATATCGTACCATATTGGAAGTCGACGCACAAATCTAAAAACATTAATTTCAAGTTTTTGAATTCTCCCGTTCCAAAGTGATATAAAATAAATAATTAATTAGGTAAATTCATAGTTTTAATTCTAACTTGATTTACTTTATTTAGGATTTAAGGCAAAAGTGATTTCCAAACAGAAGATAAGTTCCTTTCTCTTTAATTACATAATTGAAAGCCTTAAATTTATTTAGTAGTTATTATTTGGCAACAAAGCCACCACTGGGACTGTCGCCTATTACCAAGTAGAAGAGTTACCACGCTAAATTTCATTGATGCCAATTTCCAGCATTTAAGAAGCAGTCTGTGGCGATAAGCTATATTGTCTGTGGTGAAAGTGTAATTTTTATAAAGAAGTAAAAAATAAGAATAGCGTGCCGATTACATTATAAACGAAATTCTTATTTCTTAATTTGCTTAATTTTATAGTTTGTGCACAAACTAGTTTTAGAATGAACCGAGAAAACAATGCATTTACTATTTCCGAACGTGTCGATATGGTGTTAGTGTATGGTGCAGCCAGAGAAAATGCGCTCGCGGCGACTAGGTTGTACCGGGAACGATGGCCACAATGTAACCCCCCATGTGCAAATACAATCCTACAGTGCGTTCAGCGACTGCGAGATACGGGAAGTGTTATTCCTCGAGAAGAAGGACGTGGTCAGCAAGTGAACATTAATCTTGAAGATGCAGTGTTGGAAATTCTTGACGAAGACGAAGAGTAAAAAAATATAGGGTGTTCCATTTATGTTAACAAAGTTATAGCTGTTTGAAGTTATCAAAATGTAACAGTAAAAATGAAACACCTAGTATTAAATGTTTTAATTTGTTGGTATATCACAATTTAGTGTTACCTATTCCCTTTACAGGTACCAAAAATCCACTTGACATCACGCTTCTGAAAAAAGTTACTAGCATCTCCGCGGACCCTTGCATCTGTCAAATTTTTTCTTTAAAAATTAATATCTCAAAATCTGTATACTCCTAGGTATAAGGAATATTTAATAAAGTGACCCTCAAATTTCACGTAGAATACGAAAATGCAATAATATATAGGCTGTCCCATTTAAAAAACGTAGTTGGTGTCCACTTCCGGTATAACCGGAAGTTTTTAGTTGTGTTCGCCCCAGGGGTATTGCCATGTTGTCAAATTTTTAATATTTTTGAGCAGTACTTTCATAGATATCGATCGACGCGGTTCCCGGTGGGAAGGATATCATTCTTAATTGGCATTGCCAGCTTAGCAGAGTTATAATACATGACAAAATAAATTAAAGAAATTTCTTAATTTTGAATCTACCGGAAAGACTCCATCATTCCCCCACTTAAATATTATTTTGAAGAATTCTAATGAGACAAAAAAGCAATTGTGCAATTTATCGACTTTAATATAGCATTTTATATAGAATTTACCTAAGCAAACGAACTATTTGATCCAGTGGTCCATATTTATTAATCCTGCAGGATATATTTTCTGTTAAGACCCTAAATTAGATCTGAGGACTTTTAGAAAATGGAACGCCTTGGTGTTTCCGCCGGAAGGATCATTGACACCCCGCTGCAGTAAAAATAAGGAACGGGATGGCCGCACACGTCAAATAAATCTCGCAAAATAGTAAACTGGTTTTTGTCTTATTAGGTAAACCGCAGAGATTGCGGAAGCTTCACGTGGAATGACCCGATCTGTTAAGGTGGCCTAGTCGTTATGTTAAAAATATAGGAAGGCATCTGGACCCGCAAAGGAATTTACGGACAGAAGCGGCGGACAAAACAAAAGCATTATTTTTTTAGTTTATTTATAGAAATTCGCTAGATGCACTTGGTGTGTTGTAAAAATACCAAAATATCAATACTGACACAGTAGCCTTTGGCGCAAATGAGAACAAATTAGTGAGGTTATGATTTGACAGCAATCGTGGTAATTGACATTTGTAGTTTTTGACATATTTTGTTTAAAATTGTGTTTATTGTAATAAGGAAACTGCCTTCAAAGGGAAATGTTCATCTGGCATCTGGACCCGCAAAGGAATTTACGGGCAGAAGCGGCGGACAAAACAAAAGCATTCTTTTTTTAGTTTATTTATAGAAATTCGCTAGATGCACTTGGTGTGTTGTAAAAATACCAAAATATCAATACTGACACAGTAGCCTTTGGCGCAAATGAGAACAAATTAGTGAGGTTATGATTTGACAGCAATCGTGGTAATTGACATTTGTAGTTTTTGACATATTTTGTTTAAAATTGTGTTTATTGTAATAAGGAAACTGCCTTCAAAGGGAAATGTTCATCTGGCATCTGGACCCGCAAAGGAATTTACGGGCAGAAGCGGCGGACAAAACAAAAGCATTCTTTTTTTAGTTTATTTATAGAAATTCGCTAGATGCACTTGGTGTGTTGTAAAAATACCAAAATATCAATACTGACACAGTAGCCTTTGGCGCAAATGAGAACAAATTAGTGAGGTTATGATTTGACAGCAATCGTGGTAATTGACATTTGTAGTTTTTGACATATTTTGTTTAAAATTGTGTTTATTGTAATAAGGAAACTGCCTTCAAAGGGAAATGTTCATCTGGCATCTGGACCCGCAAAGGAATTTACGGGCAGAAGCGGCGGACAAAACAAAAGCATTCTTTTTTTAGTTTATTTATAGAAATTCGCTAGATGCACTTGGTGTGTTGTAAAAATACCAAAATATCAATACTGACACAGTAGCCTTTGGCGCAAATGAGAACAAATTAGTGAGGTTATGATTTGACAGCAATCGTGGTAATTGACATTTGTAGTTTTTGACATATTTTGTTTAAAATTGTGTTTATTGTAATAAGGAAACTGCCTTCAAAGGGAAATGTTCATCTGGCATCTGGACCCGCAAAGGAATTTACGGGCAGAAGCGGCGGACAAAACAAAAGCATTCTTTTTTTAGTTTATTTATAGAAATTCGCTAGATGCACTTGGTGTGTTGTAAAAATACCAAAATATCAATACTGACACAGTAGCCTTTGGCGCAAATGAGAACAAATTAGTGAGGTTATGATTTGACAGCAATCGTGGTAATTGACATTTGTAGTTTTTGACATATTTTGTTTAAAATTGTGTTTATTGTAATAAGGAAACTGCCTTCAAAGGGAAATGTTCATCTGGCATCTGGACCCGCAAAGGAATTTACGGGCAGAAGCGGCGGACAAAACAAAAGCATTCTTTTTTTAGTTTATTTATAGAAATTCGCTAGATGCACTTGGTGTGTTGTAAAAATACCAAAATATCAATACTGACACAGTAGCCTTTGGCGCAAATGAGAACAAATTAGTGAGGTTATGATTTGACAGCAATCGTGGTAATTGACATTTGTAGTTTTTGACATATTTTGTTTAAAATTGTGTTTATTGTAATAAGGAAACTGCCTTCAAAGGGAAATGTTCATCTGGCATCTGGACCCGCAAAGGAATTTACGGGCAGAAGCGGCGGACAAAACAAAAGCATTCTTTTTTTAGTTTATTTATAGAAATTCGCTAGATGCACTTGGTGTGTTGTAAAAATACCAAAATATCAATACTGACACAGTAGCCTTTGGCGCAAATGAGAACAAATTAGTGAGGTTATGATTTGACAGCAATCGTGGTAATTGACATTTGTAGTTTTTGACATATTTTGTTTAAAATTGTGTTTATTGTAATAAGGAAACTGCCTTCAAAGGGAAATGTTCATCTGGCATCTGGACCCGCAAAGGAATTTACGGGCAGAAGCGGCGGACAAAACAAAAGCATTCTTTTTTTAGTTTATTTATAGAAATTCGCTAGATGCACTTGGTGTGTTGTAAAAATACCAAAATATCAATACTGACACAGTAGCCTTTGGCGCAAATGAGAACAAATTAGTGAGGTTATGATTTGACAGCAATCGTGGTAATTGACATTTGTAGTTTTTGACATATTTTGTTTAAAATTGTGTTTATTGTAATAAGGAAACTGCCTTCAAAGGGAAATGTTCATCTGGCATCTGGACCCGCAAAGGAATTTACGGGCAGAAGCGGCGGACAAAACAAAAGCATTCTTTTTTTAGTTTATTTATAGAAATTCGCTAGATGCACTTGGTGTGTTGTAAAAATACCAAAATATCAATACTGACACAGTAGCCTTTGGCGCAAATGAGAACAAATTAGTGAGGTTATGATTTGACAGCAATCGTGGTAATTGACATTTGTAGTTTTTGACATATTTTTGTTTAAAATTGTGTTTATTGTAATAAGGAAACTGCCTTCAAAGGGAAATGTTCATTGTTCATATTAGTTTTGTTTGTAATATGCGAATATGTCAGTCTTTCTGGTGGTAAACTTATTGTTTAATATATATATTTTTTTATTTAAATTATTTTCTTGTTTTAAGTTTAAATGAAACTTTTTGCACTTCATTACTTAATTTACTTCTCTTAATTTTATGTTTAAATTATGTTATTTCTCTGAACGTGAAATTAAAATATAGTTATTTTACACTTCGGCTTTTTCTATTCTTGCAATGTTCTAATTATAGACTGCTTTTCTCTGTTATTTTTTAATGTTACTTTTTCTGAATTTGTTATTGTATTTTATTTTTTTACTTGATCTCTCTTTTCTTTTTTAACGATTTGCAAAAAACTATTTAAAAAATTTTTTAAAAATGTAATATTTTTTTATAAAACCTATTGCCTCACAGAAATTAAATTAATTAAATTAATGTAGGGTATAGAAATTCTTAAAATTAAATTCACTTTCTCGTCTCTTAAGTCCAATGCTGTATTTTCTTCTATGATGATTTTCTTAGATAGCTGTATGGTTCATTGCCTTTTCTTGTTGAATCCACTATTCTTTCCTCTATGGTTGTTACTATTCGAGTTTTGATTATTATCAAGTATTTTTGAGGTTTATTCTGTTCGACTGGTTGTTAACTGATTGTGTGGATTTCCCTTTTCATTTCCGTGATTGGTTCTCCGAGTTTTTGATTCCTTTTGATTTTTGATTCCTCAGGTCCTTGCTGAACATATTTTTACTTTTTTCACCAATTGCTGTCCTAAATGACGTGCCTAGATTCTAGATTGTTTGATGGTAATTTAAAAATGGAATACACACGTGATCGGTAATACCCTAACCTGATTGATAATCCCCTAAGTCACGTGGCTAGAGTTTATTTTCATCTGACTTCACATCTTAGGTCTTTATTCTCTATCTCTACAATCTATCCACACTCTAGCAAATGCATGGTTTTCACAAAGTCACTCTGGCAAATGTGACATTTCTGATACAAACTTTGCCAAAACAAATGAAATTTGCAGATTGATCAACGATGCCTCTTGGAATGAAAACTTTAAAGAAAATTTTCCATTATGATAAATTGCTATTAGTTGATTTCCTACACTCGTAGAGCTTTGCTATAATGTATGATTTCATTAATTAAGTTCAAGTTTTTTCAGTTTCCCTCCTTCACTTTCACTTTATAAAACTAAACACTTCTAAGTTTGTTTTTCTTACTTACATAATTACGTTCCTTAAAACTACTTTTACATAATTCTTTACAAATAGTCTGCCAAATTCGTTTTATAACAAATTTTATTTTATGGATTTGCCGTTACAAAATTTTATTCCTTTTTTTGTATTGACTTGCGATACAAATAAATAAATTACTGAAAATATCAATCAACTGGGTTGCCAACATCGTTTTTATATGGATATTGTTGTTATTTAATGCTGTTCTAATCAAATTAAAGCCTATGTATTAGGTTCCAAAATAATACTTTTGTACTGGAAATTGCTTCTCGATGAGCATTTCAAAACATTATTCCTTTTTAAACAATATCCTTTATACAAAGTGAATAGTATTTTGTATTTCGTCAAATTGTTTTATTAATTAATTAAGAAATAATTGTATACTGTTTATTTTATATTTGAATGCATTTTTTTAATTTTGAAAAATGGATTTCTATGTAAATTTTCGTTTTCGTCGGTCGAAATATGCTTCGTGTACGAGATGAAGAATGTTTAAATTTTAAATTTTAATTTATTTTTATTAATTATTTCAAACAGTTTTAAAGATATTAACCGAAAATTTGATGGTTGTATTTTATTTAGAAATATTGATAATGTTTCAATAGAAATTAAAAATACACAACTTGCTATAAAATATGTTTTTATTTTTTCCTACGAAAAAAATTGAAGAGACCAATTTCATTTAGAATTGATGGCAGGAATTTCTAAAAAAATATCAAAACGGGAAAAAGTCAGTGGCGTACCATTTTTTTTTATTAAAAAAAGGTTGTGGCATTCTTGCACGAACGCCACTGGTGCAAGTAGAAATATTTAGATAAAAAAATCGCAAACATAGTTGTTGATAAAGTCATCCCCTTTTTTTATTTTAGAATTGGATGCCTATGAATAAAATGAAAAAATTGAAATAATTCCTTTGTAGGTAATTATTTCGTATTAAAGTAACAAAACCTTTTTATGATTGTAATTGTAGCTACGAGGGCGGCTTTCTTGACATCAGAAAAACTGGAAACAACGAACTTCAAATCGAAAACATTGCTTTCCTGCATCGCCTCATTATAAAAATAGTCCCACATTGCTGCACCTGTGCAACAAACAATAACACAAACAGGTATCCATCCGCGCCAGAACAAATCAGGCAGTGTCTCAGGCTACGAGAGGCCATTTAACAGAACTGTACATTGGAGTTAGTGTAGTTAGATGTAATACTTTGGCCGCGTACGAGTCGAGTTCTGTGTGTCCTTTCTGTTTCTTTGACCTTGAAATCTCGCCGAGCTCGCGGCGCAAAAAAAGTTGGCGCTCGGGACCGCAACGCTGCGTTGCCAAGTCCACTGCTGTCACTGATAAACTCCTGAAAAGTTAATTAACCGTAACCGACAGGCAATTCATCGCGATAAATGAAATGTGACGTGAACATAAAATACATACAAAATAAAGTCAATAAATATAAATATACATTTTTTGTTTATCGACCAAAGTAATATTAAAATAAGGGAATGATGACAACTGATTGATTCACAATTAACAACTTTGTTCTGTTCCGTCATGTCTTATTAGGTAAACGCTTAAATATTGGTTAAATTTGCAATACAAGTAATTTAATCACAAAATTGAGTTGTTTACGTTCATCAAAATCATGGAGTTGATTTTTATTGTAGTAGCTGATAGTAAAATAGTTCTAATGTACAAAGTCACAAAAATTACGTAATTCAGTATAAAATATTTTGTACCTCGTTTTTCGTACACAACAAACAAAAATAAAAAAAAATTACGAAGTAAATGACGACTCGTGACGTATTGCAGGAAACAACTGAAGAGTGGAAATTAGAAAGGGCCTAAGTGGCATTTTTCCCAAAATTTAGTTTTTGACATAAAAATGTTCTAAATACCATGCATTATGTCCTATGAAAGGTTCCCACTCCTAATATTAATATTTAAAGTTTTAGGAGCTATTCATAGATGTCGGTATTTGTATGTATTTTCCTAAGGAAGGTCTAATGTCCAACAGTATGTCCGTTTGTATCAGATGTCTGCAATAAACACATGTACTTAAACGTTTACTAAATAAATTTTTGACTTTTATTCAGTTTCTCTTGATTATCTCAACTGCAATACAGCAATTTGCAAGGTCTAAAAGTATGAGTGAATAAGTATTTTAGATTGTCGCCCAGAATGTCCTTCAGGATGTGGGTACAAGCCTTTTGGATGCCTTCTGCGTATACAAAACTCTTTTCTTTCATCGGCAAATACATTTTTCCGAAAAGGTAAAAGTCGCACGGTGCCAAATCAGGCAAATGCATTATCGTGCAACAAACGCCAACTTTCTTCTGTACGATATTCTGGCCGAATGCGATAAATATAATGCATCAAACGCTTCAAAAGGTCAAGACAGAATTGTTCATTAACGGTTTGGCCTAGTGGAATGAACTCTTTGTGGAGAATGCCCTTGAATTCGTAAAAGTAAATCAGCATTGTCTTCACTTTTGACTTCTCCAAACAAGATTCTTTGGGTTGTGGCTTGTCTGGTGCCTTCCAATCGGCACTTTGGCGCTTGGTATCTGGATCATATTAGTTTTCAGTACCACGTTTCATCACTAATTACAATGTCGTAAAGGAAATTTATGTCCTTTTTGACCTCCTTAATCATGTTCTTCGAATGTTGAATTCTAAGCAATTTTTGGTAGTCAGTCAACTTGTGCAGAACAAACCGTACACACACATTTCAGTAGCCAAAATGTTCTACCAAAATACGGTAAAACATTTTTGAGATGCTCAATTCCAATTCCATGAATTTTAATGAAGATTTTCGCTGATCTTTGATGAATTCAGCACAGATTTCGGTTGCTCAACGTGTTGGTCATCATTTATGTCCCCGCTACATCCCCATAAACTTGATTCGTCAATAGAAACATTTTGGTAAAAGTGTTACCAAGCTTAAAACAAAACTTAATACTAGTCAGCTCTTTGTTCGATGCTCATTTTTGTACCGATGACACAAGCATACTGTCACTCTAGACGAAATAACTCCGCTAATATTCGTCCAAATGTCAAGAAAATTTAACCGTACGTCAATGAAGGATCTACCTTTCAGGCGCATGTAATTGCCAATGAATGGCCTCACCAGAAATACCTATTTGAAGTAAACAGGACTTCTGTTTACTTTGGAACGCATGCGCATTTTTATAAACAAATCTTTGTATGCTACATTATGCATTTCTATTTGAGATAGATCTATACGGGGAAAATAATATTCTACTCTAAATGCTACACTTTAATGAGTATTCCTCGAATATTGCAAATGAAACTAATCATTTTTAGCATCTTCCCAATGCCTTCCGAGTATTCCCACAGCCCCTTGGATCATTGTGTAACTCTCTGATGGATACATCCACGAAGCAGATCTGCTGCAACGGGATTGGAATCAACAGTTGAAAACCTAGATCCATCCATTTAATCGGTCGATAGCCGCACGGGTTAAGGCGTCAGCCCTTTAATCGTGTGCAAATATCTGCCCTGGTTCGATTCCCGCGGCCGGTAGACCGTAGATTAGCTATGCTTGTACGGAGGATTGGCACCCTCTGTGCAGGTATGGTAGGGTGGAAGAATGTTGGCTTGGGTCAATGTGAGAGATTGACACCGGTTGGCATTTGACCACCCCCCTAATTAATGAGGTTTTCCAGGTTTCCCTCATTCTTGCACTGAATGGTGGTTAGGGCCTACCAACATAAGTCGTTCCTGGGCGCAAATGCGGCCTGCGTAATAATAATATGCCGCCTCCTCTCCCGCACAAGTCTCCGACT